>NW_020837946.1:40540989-40571652 GCF_003676395.1 Aethalodelphis obliquidens | reverse complement strand
TGCGATACGCGGGCCTCTCACTGTTGTGGCCTCTCCCATTGCGGAGCACAGGCTCCGGACGCACAGGCTCCGGACGCACAGGCTCAGCGGCCATGGCTCACGGGCCTAGCCGCTCCGCGGCATGTGGGATCCTCCCAGACCGGGGCACGAACCCGTGTCCCCTGAATCGGCAGGCGGACTCTCAACCACTGCGCCACCAGGGAAGCCCTAAATTTATAATTTAAGTACAATTTTGATTGTAGTACTAAACCAAGGGCAACTTATACTTAAAATTATACAATTCAAAAATGTAGGAAGAAGGTAATTGATGTGAGCCAATGTAATAATAGTCAAATGGAGCTGTATCTGGTATATTTGTGGAAAACAGTCTATCTTTCAAATACTCAAAAGTAAAGTATGTGTACTGCACAAGTTATGGCAAGTCCTTATATTTTTGGTTGCTCCAATCATCATTCTTTATGTGAAAGTTTGATTAAAGACAAATAATTGATAGATGGAAGTTTATTATGCCACCCCAGCTAACTCATAGTTATCTTTTAAAAAGTGTGGTTATTTCTGGTATGGACCAAAAGGTATATAGTGCTCAGTAAAACTATAAACCACAGAAATAACACAAAAGACAAGCAAAGGAGGACTCTGAAAGGTGATAAGGCAGGGCACTCCAGGACTGGAAGAACAATGGTGCCAGAATGTCTTCACATTCCTTGCACAACAGAGAAAGAAACCCTGACTTGGCATTTACTGTCCCCCAACCTCCTACCTAGAACAGAAAGCAGCACAGGTAGGATCATTGCTCCTATGATTCAACCAGGAGTCCCTCTGACAACACTAGGAGAATCAGAATATATATATAGACACACACTGGAGCTACCGTAATCAAGACAGTGTGCTCTTGGTGGAAAGATGAACTCATACATCAGTGGAACAGGGTGGAGAACTCTAAAATAGACCCACACAAATATATCCAACTAAATTTTGGCACACAGGTACTAAAACAATTTGGTGGAAGAAGGTAAATCTTTGCAACAAATGGTGTTGGAGCAACTGAACGTCTGTAGGCAAAAATATGTACCTCAATGTAAATCTCAGACCTCATACAAAAATTACATATTTTTTACACCTGGACTTAGATGTAAAATGTTAAACTATAAGTTTTTTATAAGAATAATAAGAGAGGACTTCCCTGGTGATGCAGTGGTTAAGAATCCACCTGCCAATGCAGGGGACACGGGTTCAATCCCTGGTCTGGGAAGATCCCACATGCCGCAGAGCAACTAAGCCCATGCGCCACAACTACTGATAATGCGGCCACAAGTACTGAAGCCCGCGTACTCTGGGGCCCACAGGCTGCAACTACTGAGCCTGCATGCTGCAACCACTGAAGCCTGTGAGCCTAGAGCTTGTGCTCCGCAACAAGAGAAACCACCGCAATGAGAAGCCCGTGCACGGCGACAAAGCGTAGCCCCTGCTCACCCCAGCTAGAGAAAGCCTCCACACAGCAACAGACCCAACACAGCCAAAAAAAAAAAAAAGAACAATTGGAGAATATATTTGAGATATAGGGATAGGCAAATAAGTCTTACATACTCCTGTATTATTCAGAATATTACTCAACCTTGAGAAAGAAGGAAACCCTGCCATTTGTGCCAACATGGGTGAAACTTGAAGATATCATGTTAAGTGCAATAAGTCAAAGATAGATAAATACTGAATGATATCATTTATATTTAGAATCTTAAAAAAAGTCAAACTCAAGAAACAGAGAGTAGAGAAGTGGTTGCCAGAAGCTGGGGGAAGGTGGGGTGAATAGAAAGGCATGCATTTCTTGACCACTTATAGGCTTCAGAGTTAGTGACTGAAATAAAAATGTCTCTAGATATTTCAAGAAGAAAGGACTTAATACAAGAAATTAGGTCATGAAAAATTCTAGGGGAGGGTGAGAGGAGCAGAAGTTGAAGAAACTGTTGGAATATTGGTTTTGACATCAATTACCATTGCCACAAGCCAGTGGCCAGGATGTTGCTGCTGCTGGTGGTGCATTGGACACGACCACGACTTCCTCCCATCATGAAGGTAGTGATTAGGCATTGGAGTGTGGAGTCGAGCCACCGAATACTTTCAGTCTGTCAGAATCTGTCACCAATCAACACAGCAGGAATATGGCCACTGTCTCACTTCTGCCTTCTAAATCTATTATGGATTTATGTCCTTCTCCAAACCTTAATCTCATTTAGGACTCAAAAAGCAGTCTTCTGAGAAATACATTTTGAGCCTGATAGCACCTGCAATTCATGGGTAATATACAAGGTGTGAAGAATGCCACCTTATTTAATGTCTTGCCTTAACCTAGTCTCTCTTATACCATTATTTTGTATAGTATATATTTATATCATATTTTTTCTTTGTCCATTATAAGTTGTTACATTAGCTATCAATCTTCTCCACTAATATGCCGCATGAAAACAAAGATCTTTTTCACTTGATCATTACTTTATTATCAGAAACCAAAACAGACATATGATAGTTGCTCAGTATATATTAAATAAGTACATGATTTTTTTATTAATAACCCCAAATTCCCTTGTCACTTCACATTCAAGCATCAAGGAAGCTTGCTAATAGATTAGTAACAAGAATCTATTTTCCCCAGTATCGTTACATTCTGCCCTCCCATTTAGCTCCTTTTCTTCTTAATCAGGAAATGTTAGTAAGATTTCGCTGACTCCCAAGAAGTCTGCTATTTTGTGAACCATGAGAGTAGTTTGGTTTTCTTTCAATCCAAACTTGCCAGTGCTATAATCAGGACATGTCTGTCAAAGTTTCTGGGTTGTGTGTACCAACGTTGCTAGTTCAGAGCATCTCCGCATGTTCTGTCCACATTTCAGGTTTTTATGACTTGTAAGAGTAGGGCCATATTAGCCTCTTAAGGGCATCTCTTTTTTCTCCCAGAGCATAATTCATTATGCGCTCAGTACCAAAAAATGTTCTCACGTGTAGAAAGTAAATAAGTATCGGTCAATGAATGAATGAACCAATCAATATATGGGAGAATCCTACTTCCTTGGTTAGGTGGCTAATCTTTCCAAGAAGCGTACTCCTCTGTTGAAAACCTTAAAGACGTTTGTCTACAGAAAAGTAAAATAAAAGTTTTAAATTTTTAAATATTTTCCTTTCTGCTCATTACCTATGTGATATTTATAAGGGATTATTTATGGTGAGTGATTGCTTGCTTGACTTACTTAAAAATAAAACAAAACAGAAAATGAAATGAATTGTATAGGGTATTTACAATGAAATACAAATTAATTTTAAATATTATTTTGTAGACTAATATTCTTTAATAAAATTAATGATTAAAATCTATGTTTTAGGCTATATTTAATTATTAGGAAATCACTGTTCACCCAAGCCCAATGTATAATGTGAAGTAAAATGGAAAAAAGTTTGCTTTACTCACTTTATCTCAGTTAAAAACCTAGAAGTCAGGGGTGGCAGGTGGCAGTGCAAGGCGTTTGTGAGGTTTGGTTGCCACTGAGACTGGCTGGGCAATGTCAAAGGCAGAGAGAACCACACTTGCCAGATTTCAGCTTAGCATTGCCTCACATATCAATTGTCTTTCTTTTTTCCTGGAATAAAAGACACAATGTGGTCTTTTAATAATAACCTGAAAAAGTAAATTAAAGTTATATATAATTCTTCTAATGCTTCTTGGCTTAGTTACAACTTACCTATCGTTGTTGAGACTTGAGAAGAAAATCATTCTTGCTAGTCCAGATGATGCTTTATGTTTTTATCTTCCAAAATAAAAAAATAAGCTACCTTCTTATAATTACATTCAAAATGGTTTATTCTGTGGGTTAAGAGATTTCCACTGTAAAATTGGTGGCCTCACAGTACAAACAGATAAATTAGAGTGTAGTAAAATGCCAGCCTCAGACATATATTCAGAGCTTGTGATTATTTTAATGGAAGGAGTTTCTTTGTGCTACTTGTAAAGCCCAAAAGTTTAGCTTATTTTCAGCCATTTTTTCACTGCCATAGAAACAAAATCAAGATAACCAGAGTTAAGGATCTCTCATTTATTCTATCTAAGATATTGAATTATAACAACCATAAGCTTTTTCAAAAATATACAATAAAAATCTTAGCTAACTTTCAGAACATAGAACTTTTGATTATACTTCTATAGTCTAAAACTGTGTTTTCATTGCATATATGTAATATATATGCCAAGTAAATATTACCTTTTGAAATTAGTTATCATTGTCTTTTTAACTAATTAAAACAAAGATATGAGATCAAATTGTTTTCCTTACATTTTAGAATTTATCCATAAAAAGACTCAATTCCATCAAATTTTATTACTCTCAGTGAGATTTGTAGAAATTATATTATTGGTGATTGTCCTCTTACACTCTTACTAGCAGAAGAGAGTCACCAAATGACATCTTATAAATTTATTTATTTTACTTATTTATTTTGACTGCAGTTGGGTCATCATTGCTGCGCATGGGCTTTCTCTAGTTGCGGCGAGTGGGGGCTACTCTTCGTTGCGGTGTGCGGTCTTCTCATTGGGGTGGCTTCTCTTGTTGCAGAGCACAGGCTCTAGGCGGTGGGCTTCAGTAGTTGTGGCATGTGGGCTCAGTAGTTGTGGCTCACGGGCTCTAGAGCGCAGGCTCAGTAGTTGTGGCGCATGGGCTTAGTTGCTCCATGTCATGTGGGATCTTCCCGGACCAGGGCTCGAACCTGTGCCCCCCTCATTGGCAGGTGATTCTTAACTACTGAGCCCCCAGGGAAGCCCCCAAATGACATTTTAAATGTCTCCCATTTTATTATAGATGAATTTTTCTTTAAGTTTTATTTGAAATGTCACTGAAAAGTGTAACAAGTGAAAGTGAAAGAGAAACAGCTATTTCTAACAACACTAAAATAACATCCAACTGTGGAGTCAGGGGGTCACAGTTCAAGAAGACACAAAGAATTATTTTATATAATCAAAATTTCCGGCATCATTTTTTTAAAATTTCCTTTTCATATAGAATATCCTATTATCAAGTCCTTATAAAAATAATTCTAATAGAGTAGGAAAATCATCCCCACTCATGACTTTATACTTTCTACAAATGATTTCTTGTGTAGCATGCAGAAATAGAATTCCACATGTGTTGCAACCACAAATTACAAATGGGAAATATAGTAGTTCCTACAGTTTAACTGCCGTGAACCTGACATCTGGCAGCTACACTGCTGTGAGTCTCCACTTGAGGGCAATTTTCTGATCATTTTAACTTAGTGTAACTTTTTCCCTGTGCAGTAACTTGTTGTGTCCATAGTATAAATTACTCTGCGGTAGAAAAGAAAAGCCAAGCATGAACTGATGGCAAGGTGAGGGAGCTCACAAATAAAGCCATTCTTCCTTATTCTTTCCATCTCTCCAGAGAAGCATATGTTATGTATAGCATATCACTGATAAATGGCAGGGGGTGAGAAGGATTGCAGAGTTTTTCTCATTTATTATAGGTTATATTTTTTTCTAGAATTTACTACTCTCTTTGATTTATCCTATATTTTTATAGTTTAATTATCATAAGTTGTTTTAAATAATTCCAGAAAGCTATAAATTAGTAAACCAACATTCAAAGTTTCTAGTTGCAAAAGGTACTGCCTAAGTTAGTTTTACCAAGACGAAATAACCTCGGAATATGCTGTGTTTTATAGCTCTTTTTGAAAATGCACAATGGCTATTAACATAACAAAAGCTATGAGAATATATAAGTTAAATTTTCACTTAAGTTTTGTTCACCAGAATTTTTTAAATTCAATGGCCATTTTGACATAGATTAGTTCCGCATAGAAGAAGTTGGAAAACACTGGAATGAATGATTTGGTTAATTGATAATCAAACAAATATATACCTATAGAAATAAATTTTAACATGATCTGTTCAATTCCTATTGAAATTTGATACAAGTTTAATAAGGGTAGTAAATAATATCAAGTGACTTCAGGCCATCTGCTTTACATGACATAGCCATGGGAAATGTTGGAAGGCAGGCTGGTATTTTTACTTCCCATGAATGTTCTCTACAGGTATGGTCATTATAGTCCATATTAAACCAGATGGAGTTATAAGATAAATAATACTAGCTAATTTTTTAATATTTCGATTACAGTACTCTAATGTGGGTGTAGATTAAAAAAAATAACCGTCAATATTATGGAGCTGTGTGATGTGTTATTCTCAAGATCCAGAGGCAAAAATCTTGACTTTCTCAGTATTGGGATGCACACATGCAATTTTAAATCACAAGAACGTCTTTCAGTAAATTGTGTGTTCCATCTGTCACAGTCTCCACATTTTACCATTGACAACATTTGTGATGTGATCTAAGAAATTGTTCCCAGCAGGTCCCATCATATTGAAAAATAGTCTCTTTTATATGAGCAGGTTGTTAAATCAGCAACACTCCCAATTTCAGAATAGAAATGAAAATCAACATTAAACTTAACACATGAATGAAACTGATGCTTTCCTATAGAAAAATACATGAGTGAATTTAGAAAGGTAGTTAAAGCAATACAAATCATTTAAAGAAAAATAATAAAATAAGGAGCCATTCTTCAGATTATCTATTAAAACCTGATTCTACTGTAGAAAGTAAAAATGCAACTTCCTCCTATGCATCTTACTAATTTTGATAATTAAATCAATACATTTTTTGGTTGGTTCAAGCCCACCCCAGTCTCTAAGGTAAATATAAGAAATGTTGCAACTGGTGTTTTGTTTTGGTTATCTCTTGCTTCACAACAAGCTACCCCAAAATGTGGTGGTTGAAAATAATAATTTTGTTTTAACTGTATTTTTGTAGGTGAGTAATTCAGGTTTCACCAGGTCTATTCTACTGTGGTGGAACCTATAGGGGTCACTCAGTAGATTTCAGCTAACAGCTGAGTGGTGTAAAAGGTCTAAGATAGCATCACTCATATGCCTGATGCCATGGTGCGAAGTCTGGAAGGCCATACTCAGCTAGACCTGTTTCCATCTCCTTGTCGTATCACTGCCTCTCTAAATGGTCTATCCAGCAGGATAGTCTTACTTCTTAGATGGACTCCAAAGTGAAAAAGAAGAGGTTTCTAGTCCTCTAAAGGGCTAGGTCTGGAACAGATTTATTCAAAGTAGTCTCTGAACAAGCCCAGATACACAGGGAGGGAAATTAGACCTTAATTTTTGATGGAGGAAGTATCAAAGAATTCTTGGACTTTTAAAATCTACCAGAGTCTACTATCCAGTAACAAAATATTTACATTTCTCCCATATGCAAAATATACTCAGCCATTCCAAAGACCTTGAAGATTCATCTCATTAGGGGGTTGATGCAAATTCCAAGATACTGTCTTCTAAATCAGGTTCAGATGAAGATCAATTGCCTTGGTTGGGGCTCCTCAAGTACAATTTCTCTCTTTCAGAAAATGGAAGAAAGGTAGCATTCATTGGTCCATATCAATTCTGAAATCAAGCAGAGCACATGATAACAGTTCCTTGATTAGGGCCTTGTTCTATTTTGTAAAGTGGTTCTTCAATACTTTTAGTTCACCTTCTGTGATCTTGGCTGCAATCTTTGAACCACCTTTTGCATAAGGATGGTCTGTGTTTTTGGATGGTCTGAGTACTTTCTTAGTCTATTTCCTGCCTATGGAAGGGTTCAGCGTTATTCTGAGTGATCTTTCAAACCAAACTAATAATACTTCTGCAAGGAAAATTCTCCTAAGAATCTGTGGGTTTCCTATGGATGGTACTGAGAGCTATTACATTAGACAAAAGCTATATACACAAATCTCTTCAGACAGGCCCAGTTTTGCTTGGATCTGAGTTACATACTGTGGGACAATAACCTTAAGATTCTTCAAAATCCTAATGGGCATTTTCTTATTTTTTTCTCAGGTGTCCATAAGGTGTCTTGGACCCATACCCTTGGAATATTTATCTTTATGCTATACTATACTCCAGTGTCCTGGATTTTATCTTCTTCTTGAATTTTTCTTTCTTTGCAAGTCTTTTGCCACCTAGAAGGATTGGGACTTAGGTACAGTTTTATTTTAAGCAATCTGAAAATTCTGGCTCCCTTATATTTTCTCTAGATTTTGCTCAACAACTGAGTATTCCTTCCTTAGCACAGGTCCTGTTTCTCATATTTTATCACGGGAAGTTAGAAGAAGCCAGTTGGCACTTTGTACATACTATGTGGGAATTTCTACAGCCAATCCATGAGTTAAGTACCTTTTCTATCCTTCATGTTACTGAAAATCACAGTGTTTACTAATTGTCTGCTACTACATAGCAAATGTCTATTATACTTTCCAGCTTCCAATAACAATTTTTCTCTTTGTCTCCTCAAGGTTCTTATTGCCTTTATAAAGCTTCCTATAGGTCCTTGCACCTCTTTCCCATCATCCCATCCCAAAGTCACTGTCATATGCTTTAGGTTTTTGTTCCAGTAACAAATCACGCATTACCTGGTCCCAAAATCATACCACATGCTCACTGACTCAACAGTGAATCCACTTGGCTTTGACATATTCCCAGTAACAGCTTTCCTGCTGCTCTGACAAATGCAGTTTTGAGTTAGGTAGAGTTCTTTACAGAATAAAGCCACATGAGCTGGTCTAGGGATATCATTATGATTATGATAACACATAATAATCTGTGAAAGATAAGAATGGGTATCATACCACAGATTATAGATGAGACTGCTTATCTTTGGTATTTCTTTCTTTTAAATATGTTTTCTTTCTTTCTCCTTCTAATCCTTAAGTCATAGGAAGGAAGAATAAGATGTTGGTACTATTTGTTTCTAGTACATGATATAACACATTTCACTAATTTCTTCTCTGTCTCTACTACATTCACTATAAAAAATGACTAGTGTCCAATAATTGTATATAATGACTAAACAAGGAATTTTATTTAGATACGTTAAGGGATGCTGTTTTGGAGTGAATATTTGTATCTCCCCATAATTTGTATGTTGAAGTCCTAACCTCCAATGTAACTGTATTTGGATATGGGAACTTTGGGAGACAATTAAGGTTAGATGAGATCATAAAAGTGGGGTCCTTATGTTAGGATTAGTGCCCTTATAAAAAGACCTGCCAGAGACTTCACCCTCTCTCTCTCTCTCTTCCTGTGCACATTATAAGGAAGGTCATGTGAGAAGGTTGGCACCCTGACCTCAGACTTCTCTGACTTCTCTAGAACTGTGAGAAATAAATGGTTTTTGTTTAAGCCACCCAGCCTATGTCATTTTTCAACGGCAGCCTGAACTGACTAGTATAAGAAAGTTTGGTTTATCGCATGGGTATTTGCAAATTAAGTTGTATTGTGCAGTAAATCTAAGGAATATCTTTGTGACTTGCTTTCAATTATTTTTCACTGATCCTAATTTATGGGAATCCTATTTATGTTATTCCTATGATTATCATATAATAGTGCCATGGCCCTCAAATGGCAAAGATCTTGAATATGTACTTTATCCCTCAACTCCAGAAGAAATTTTGGTTTGGTAAATAAGGAAGAATAATTCTAACTACAGGGACCAAATGTATAGAACATTTGGATATCTTTCTCTTAGAAGGCATTACAGAATGTATAGGTTTTTGCATTTAGAAGAAGCTTGAAATGTACCAGTTTCCAGATATATGTGCAAATGATGGAGGGTCTGTAGGTTTTTTCCACCAAACAGAACAATTGCACTCTAAGGGAATAATTTTTTAGGATAACTTAAACCATGGTTTTCACTAAAAATAATTATTTTGTGAAATGTTCTGAGGTTAAGATTTATAACTTCTAGGGCTTTCCTGGTGGTGCACTGGTTAAGAATCTGCCTGCCAATGCAGGGGACACGGGTTCGAGCCCTGGTCTGGGAAGATCCCACATGACGCAGAGCAACTAAGACCGTGAGGCACAACTACTGAGCCTGCGCGTCTAGAGCCTGTGCTCCGCAACAAGAGAAGCCACGACAATGATAAGCCCGCGCACCACGATGAAGAGTGGCCCCCGCTCGCTGCAACTAGAGAAAGCCCACGCACAGAAACAAAAACCCAACACAGCCAAAAATAAATAAATTTATTAAAAAACAAACAAACAAAAAGATTTATAACTTCTATTTGATGTTTTAAGGAAATCCTTTCTTTTTTGTTAGCACTTCATTTTTGGAGAAATATATGGTACCCCTCCCTCTCCAGGAACTTAGCAATAATGAAAAAAAGAGGTAACTCTCAATGCTAAACCACAATATTGATATGTAAAATCTATATAAAACACTTTTTTAAGTTTAATTTTTTTTCTAATACAAGACAGGGCATCAATCAATTAAACAAAAAAACAAGGTATGCAAACTTGCATTGAATGTTTATTAGTTTACATAAAATTCACTAAAGGCAAGAATATTTTTATAGAAATAATTTATTACTTAGAATTATGTTTGATAAACTATAGAACCATAGAAAAGTAAGGATTTCAAAACACATATTGTTAGAGAATTCTCCAGTAAGAACAAAATATAGCACAATCATCTTCAAGAACTGCAGTCTCATATGCAAGATTATATACTTCTTGAAAATGTTGAGGCATCAATACATTTCAGTACAATTCCATTTATAGTCACAAAAATAAGAACTATACTTCACTTTTTTGTTTTGTTTTCTATTTTACTACCAATTAATCTTCTGATACAACTTGACTTCTCAGGGACGTCAAGTTAGAATAAGTCAAGCTGACCTTATTATTCCAGTTAATTGATAGCAATATTTCATATTGAAAAATAAGAAGTTGGCATTCTGGTGCATGTCCTAGTTTCTATGAGCTTGCTTAATGTACTTCTCCCATGGAATCATTTTTGTTTTGCTTTACAGAGCTAGTTTTGAAGCCACTTTAGTGGCTAAATGTCAGCAGTGCCTCTCTACAAGTTCCTTGGCACATGAACAGAAGCCAACTATTTTCCTCATAATTTTCTGATAAGTTCTTGCATTCAAAAAAAAAAAAGAGCCATGATTTTATTAATTTTCTTTACATGGGGAAAAAAATACACGTTCCAATTTTAGAACTTTCTGAGTGTATGTTGATTTCATAGAAAAAAGGACTAAAAGAGTTAAATAGATAAAAGAGGGAAAGCAACAAAAGATATATTTTTCTAAGTTATTTTTCTCTTATCATTTAATAGAAAACAAAAGTGAGTTCATTGTTTTTATTACAAGAGAGTCATATTTATCACCTAATTTATCACTTAATACATACTTATGTTTTTACAGCAGGTATAAATAAGGAAAACACAAAGTAACATGCACAAACTTATGTTTTTATAAATAACTACCATGATATATAAGTATTTCTACATACTGTACATACGTTGATTAACATGGTTGCATTATATTCCAGAAAGAAGGTAAAACAAATTAATAATACAATCCATTTATTTTAATGCAGGATTATTTTAATGAAGGATTTTTATGTAAAATTATAAATTTACTTCCATTATCTAACTCCAAATATCAATGATATTTTAAGAATTGTGATACACATAGTAGAAAGTTTTCTAATTGTCTTTCACCTAACTTGATAGATTAGTGATTTCAATTATCTTAAATACTGAATACTTAAACTGAATGTTTATGGCTAATTGGTCACCCTCTAGTCTGCATGTGTACTTACATTTCCAGGAATTGAGTTAATCACATTTGTGTCCAAATCAGTTATCCCAGTTATACATGTTTACTACATAATTGTATTTACAATTAACAAAACTGATGAAATAAGTGTAAAAGATTTATCTGTGAGAATATTGTTGAGTATTTGGAAATAGTAAGTTAAATCATCAATAGAAAATTTCTATGTAACTATTGGTAGGCAAGACATCTATAAAAGATTGATAAAAATTTGAAAAGTGTCCTGAGGTTTCACTGAGTGTAGCTTTAGGACACTTTTAAGTGTTTGGTATGAGATTTTGTAGCCTATGTATATAAGTGCATTTTTGTGAGAAAAAAGAAAACAAAGCAGAGGTAGGCTCTAATTAGAGTTTCACATACAAAGAATTTTATGTACTAAAAAAAAAAGTCTTGTTCCTACAACTAGGAGTTGATGAATAAACACATTATTTGTTTTTGCCTAAAACTGTTAATGTAGGAATGTCAAATTCTTAATTAACCTACTGATCACTGATCCAATCATGTCAGACAAGAGGGCTTCTAGTGTTGTCAAATTGTCCTCCAGAAAGTTTGAACAGATGTACACTCCCAGGAGCAGTACAGGAAAGTGGGTTTCCCAATCCACCGCCAACACCCAGTACTGGTATAGTTGAATATTTGTGGACTGGATGAATGAAAGATATCTACCTGCTTTATTATAAATTTTATTTATTTCTAATAAAAATTTGCATTAACATATGTGTGCATAGACAATCATAGTTTGAATTGCTTATTCATTAACTCTAGCAGTATTTTTACAATTGTTCTTATAAAATTTTTACACGTCACCTATCTTAGACTTAAGAATTTTAAATTGCACCAAACTAGCTACATAATAACTGCAGTTCTTGGAATAAAAAAATAGAAATTGATGGCAATAAACAATTAAATTTTTAACACTTTCTAGGTTATTTGGGAAAAATAAATATAATAGGCAAAAAGCAACCCAAGTTTCTATGATTTCTAGCAAGACTGTTCTTCCTATCTTCTCCTCTAGGAGTTTTATGGTTTCTGGTCTTACATTTATGCCTTTAATCCATTTTGAGTTTATTTTTGTATATGGTATGAGAAAATCTTTTAATTTCATTGCAGAGACTTTTCATGATTGCCTTTGTTGATTCTGACCAGCTGTACCATCAGAGCAGATTCATGAATTGTATCAAATGTCCCACTGCTGTGGAGGATTTTGATAATGTGAGAAGCTGTGCTTGGGTAAAGCAGGGGGTATACGGGATACCTGCCCCTCAGTTTTGGCTGTTCTTCAAAAAATGCTCCAAACAGTAGTCTTCATATTTAAAAAAAAATTAAAAATAACGGGATAAGGAGCATGTACATAACGAACCTGTAGTGTTGGGTGAATACATTTTGTGGCCAAATATTAAAACAGAAACTAGTTTTATCTACCAGGAAAACAGAAAGTGAAATGCACCAAAAGGAATGGCCAGTTTACAAGCAGGATTTAGAGGAAATAAGGATAGACTTAACATTTCAGAGGTGGAAAATAAACTGTGGCCATGAAGAGAAAGCTTTATAGAAAGATGGAATCAAGAGTGTGGTTGTAACACTCTCTTCTAAGACCTCTGAAGGTGTCTAATGGATCTTTCTGGCTCAAAAAATAGCTCCCAGAAAACTTAAAGACATTGTGCCACAGAACTTCAGGTACCAAAATTACTCATAATTAAAACTAGAGATAAAAAACTAAACTATTTCTTTAAAAAAACTATGTGTGTGGTTCTGGGACATGAAGTTCACTTCAATGTTGCACTCTTTTCTTTTTCTTTTTCTTTTTTTTGAAGATGTTGGAGTTAAGAGTTTATTAATTTATTTATTTATTTTTGCTGTGTTGGGTCTTCATTTCTGCGCAAGGGCTTTCTCTAGTTGTGGCAAGCGGGGGCCACTCTTCATCGCGGTGCGTGGTCCTCTCACTATCGCGGCCTCTCTTGTTGCGGAGCACAGGCTCCAGAGGCGCAGGCTCAGTAGTTGTGGCTCACGGGCCCAGTTGCTCCGCGGCATGTGACATCCTCCCAGACCAGGGCTCGAACCCATGTCCCCTGCATTAGCAGGCAGATTCTCAACCACTGCACCACCAGGGAAGCCCCAATGTTGCACTCTTATACTCCTGGGTTTTGCCACAAGAAGATGACTTGGGGAGATTTTGTTTCAAGGAAGATAAGATCCATGGAGAGAAAACCCAAATTTCATCCGAACTTTTGAGCCAAGCCCAGGCATGCCCAGCTAGATTAAGTGACTCCAATCTAACTTGAAAGTAGGAGAGCAAGGAATAAATGCTTGCTGCTATAAGGCAGTGAGTTTCAAGTTTGTGTAATCTAGCAATTTCTTCCTGGCATAACAGCACAAATCAAATTTATTAAATGACTGTAATACACCAAGTTTGTGTTCGATAATGTGGATATAACGATGTGTGAAAAATTCTCCTTGCCTTTGAGGAGATTGTAATCAAATAACTAGTGATATCGAAATAGTATAACATTCATTTTCACAGTAGGATTTTTGAGAAGAAGGTGACCAAAGAACTAGATTCCTTAATGCAAGTTTTTTCTTCCCTCAGACTATTTTCTGAATGTGTTTGTCTCAATGCTTGTCCCTTTCTCTAAACGTGTGATTTAGCAACCCCACTCTGAATAACATGGTTTTAGGAATGTTAAGAGTTTACGTCTGGTTACAGTTGAATCTTGATGAACGAGTAGACATACTTATGAAAATGATTTTTGTATAGCAAAGTTCTCATGTGTTATGAGCAAATGTATAATTTGCCGCTGGTGTGAGGATTATCTTTTTTCTAAATCCTTGACTGAGCAGGACCTCAGTGTTCTTTGGGGGTATATAACCATGTTTCTGTAAATATGAATACATAAATAAAAATGAAGAGTAACTAAATTTATGTATGCTCAAAATTTAAATCCCGTTTATTTGCTTATTTGTTCAGTGCCCTTTGTATGGGGTTTTAGGTTCTCAAAATGGTTTTTAATAGTATAAATCCTAAAAGAAAAGAGAAGAATCAACAAAGGTAATATATTTCTTATTGCAATGATTGAAGAAACCTTAATAGACTTTGAAATAAGTAGCTCTTGTATAATAAGTGCATTAAGAATATAGATATGTATATATTTGTGTTTTGTTACATTTTTGTCACCTTCATTAATATATATATTAAATAAATATCATATCATATATTACTATATATATCTTTATCACTCCTTCAATAAATGATTTTCATATAGTGACTAAAACATAAAATCCAAATGTTCTTTCATTTCAAGGGTTTTATTTTTCTGTTAAAACTTATTTTCTTTAATTCTTTGTTCAGTCTTCATTGGCAATGGCTATCTATTTGAATAAATAGATGAAAATATTTCCTGAAAATTATTTTGGTGAGTTATGATGGAGCACATAATAGGATATTTTTCCATTTTTTAAAATAGGATAAGAAAAAATCATAATTTATACTTTATTTTAGACTTTAACAATTGTGTTAGAAAATGCATCATGTTTAATGTACTAAATCATATGGATAGCTATAGAACATTAAGTGAAAATGAGAATGAAGTTATTTAACAATTATTTCAACTCTCTAATCTCCAAATTTTCAATACTTTTTTTAAAGACAGGATAATCAAGATACTAATATATCAGTGTCACTTGCACAATTAATTCAGTCTTAAGTTTCTAATATATTACTCATCTTCATTATTTGTCATATATGGTACAGATTTACTAACTTTCTTTTGTTACTAATTTTGCACTATATTCTTAGTCATTTACAGTTAAATATTTATGATACTTTCACATAGTTAATAATACATTATAAATTATTAAATAAAAGCCATTTTTAATACCCCTAAATTTCAATAAATTAATTAACAATTATAGATAGAATTTTCCAAAGAAGAGAATGACAGTTTAAAAGTAAGATTATCTTGGGGTAGTGGAGGAATCTATGGAAAATAAGATTTCTCATGACTTTAAAAATTACTATAATTAATGTCCCATTCTCTTGAGTGGACAGTTTATTTGCTATCTGGATTCAGGTTGACTGACGTCTTTACTGATTAATTTTATTTTGTCAAAATACATATGTCCTTAAGCTGTAAAAGCTTTTGTATCAGTTAGTCTGAATTACTATCTGAAAACATCTGCAGGGTAGAATGTTTAAAACAAAATCAATATTAAATTGCCTGCTGTTAATAAATAATACTTTGCTGACCTCCACCACTCTGAATGCCTTTTTTTTTTCCTGCTTGGCAAATAAGGCACAGGGGCTAAGGATACTCACTGTCAAATACTCCTTGGCTGCTGGAGGTCCACAGAAAAATGAAGGTAGTCAAAGAGATGCCACCAGCTTATGTGCCAGACTAGCAAGATTCCAGATTTAGGTTATGTTTATGTGACATTTATCTAATAAGGAAGGCCAAGCAGAATGATAAATGCTTTTCACTGTGTCTGTGCAGAAATGGGTTTATAAACAAGCACCTGCCATAAATCACAAAAACAGCTTTGTCAAAAGTAACAAGAGACTAGATGCATCTTTATAATTACTCGAGACATCTTGTGTCCTGCTTTCACATCTTCTACTGTTCTCTTAGATCAACTATTTAACCCTGCTTTAAACCCAACTTGTTTTCATTCTATTTACTACATGTGTTATGGCCAGAACACTTTTAGGGTACCTCCTTGATTATTCTATTAGAATCTATAAATATGTCTGGGTATAATGCTTATATGCCAATAATAAAATATCACAGATGAACCTACCATCTTCTGCCAATTTTCCAGCTCTTTCTTCCTCACTAGACAGCAGTCTTTCCTTTAACATAACATGTTATCTTTTCACATGTGTATAGTAAGTTAGTCATTTCCAGATTTGAAAAGAAAAGTGTTCAAAGAAATCAATACCTTATTCAGGATAGTGGCCAAAAGGTTTTATTTGGAAGTTTTAATCATGTTAAGCAACATGTAGAAGAATAGAATAAATAAACACTTAATAATAGAAATGACACCAAAAGGGTCAAAAAACATTTTTTGGAAAAGTGTGATACATTGAAAAGTAGTATATCTAGTCCTAGCAATTTTTCACTGTACAGTATTATCAACCATCAAGAAATGGTCTGAGTGCAAGAAAATACTCAATTCATAATAGACATTCACAGCACAAAGAATAAAAGATTAGAGAGGACGACAGCTTGAACAGATAAGAGCAGATTGAATTTGACTTCATTTAAAAATTGACTTATCTTTCCTCCTGTGGCTACAATACTTAATTGATGCACAATTGTTCTAATAGTGTTTCTTCATATTGGTTTACAAAAGAGCTTTGCAGTAATCACAGAACAGAAAGTGCAGAGCTACACAATAAATGTCTTAGCACTTGGGTCAGCCCATTTAATTTCTCTTTCAAATTCAATTGTTCACCTGCTGTTCTTATTAAATACAACTATACTGTCTGTATTTGAATGCACTGGCTGTGTCGTTTTGGCACTGTCTACCTACTGCCTTTGCCATTTCTAATGAGAGCTGCCTCTGTCAGAGCAAATCCCCAGAATTTAAATTAGGTATACTTTTCCACATGCATTTTTTAGTTATTCAAATTACCTTATAACTAATTTATAATCATGACATTGTTACTGACTAATCAACTTATTATTTTTATAGTAGCTTGAGGAACAACATACACTGCCAAAGGGAACATTTTAAATTAGTCAGGTTAGTGAGTTATGTGAGTTGCTTGGTTATTATGACTAATTAGGAATGCTTTTGGATTTCAATACATTTAATGTTAGAACACTCAGATATTTGCTGGTAGACTGATGGAAATAGTATACAAAAAAGAAATATTTTTTATTTTAGGCTGGTCAGAAACAACAAAGACAATCATTAAAGTTCTCTGGAGATTAATAATAAAATTTAAATCAGATTTGGGAAATATTTATTTAACAAAAACTACTGAAACTAAGAAGAGTGAGAGGTTGTAGCATTCAAGCTAGAGACTGCACACATTCCTCCTCCCACCCCACCTGCCAACACACCTGTGCCTTGTAGAAGGATTGTTCTAGAGGTCTCAGAAGCCAAGTGATAATTACTTTCTCCCTCAGCTCCCTGAAATGGAAGAGACACTCTAGATGGATTCAGCAACCATTCAACAGGGACATATCTTTTTTTCCACAGTTAAAAAGGAAAAGAAGATTTTCAACAAATGACATGGGGATAATTGGATATCTATATGCAAAAGAATAAAACTGGGTCCCTACTACACATCATGCATAAAAATTAACTCCAAATGGATCCTAGACTGAAATCTAAGAGCTAAAGCCAAAGCTATAAAACTCTTACAAGAAGAGCTGGGAGTAAATCTTTGTAACTTTGCATTAGGCAGTGATTTCTTAGATACAACATCAAAAGCACAAGTGACAAGAGAAAACAAAATAGATAAATTGGACTTCAACAAAATTTTAAAATGGTTCTGAAAATAATACAAACAAGAAGGAAAAATTTAAAACACAAAAAGTGAGAAAACACTTCCAAATCATTTGTTATGATGGAATTGTATAAAGAATACAGAAAAATTCTTACAATAATAAAAGAACAAATAATACAACTTATAGATGGGCAAAAAGTACAAATAGACATTTCTCCAAGAAGATATACAAATGTCCAATAAGCACATTAAAAGTTGCATATCATTAGTTATTAAGGAATGCAAGTCAAAACCATAATGAGATGCCAAGTCACATCCACTAAGATTCTTACAATAAGATAGACAATAGGGACTTCCCTCCTGGTGCAGTGGTTAAGAATCCGCCTTCCAATGCAGGAGACATGGGTTTTTCTGGTCCGGGAAGTTCCCACATGCCACAGATCAACTAAGCCTGTGTGCCACAACTACTGAGCCTGCGCTTTAGAGCCCATGAGCCATAATTACTGAGCCCATGTGCCACAACTACTGAAGCCCACACACCTAGAGCCCATGCTCCACAACAAAGAGAAGCCACCACAATGAGAATCCTGTGCAATGCAACGAAGAGTAGCCCCCATTCGCCACGACTAGAGAAAGCCTGCACGCAGCAATGAAGACCCAACACAGCCAAAAATAAGTAAATAAATAAAATTTTTTAAAAAACAGAAAAAACTTAAAAGACAAATATTATCTACTGAATTGTAAAAAAAAGACAATAACCACAGTTAGTGTCATGAGATGAATGTGTCCCTCCTAAACTCATATGTTGGAGCCCTAATCCCCAGCATCTTCGACTATGACTTATTTGTAGATAGAGTTTTTAAAGAGTTAATTGAGTTAAAATGTGGCCATTCTGGGGGTCCCTAATTTGGTATAACTGTTGTTCTTATAAGAAAAAGAGGTAAGGATACAGACAACAAAGACTGAGAGACACCAGGTGCATATGTAAAGAGGGGCAACCACAAGAAGAGGCTGCAAGACGGTGTCCACCAGCAAGCCAAGAAGGGAAGCCTCAGAGGAAATCAACCCTGCTGGCAATTTGATCTTCTGTTCTGGCATCAAGAACTATGAGAAAATAAATTTCCACTGTTTTAACCACCCAGTCTGTGGTATTTTTTTAATGAAAATCTTGTCAAACTATCACAGTTGGCAAGGATGTAGAGGACTCTCACATACTACTATAGTGAATGTACAATGGTGCAGGCAGTTTGGAAAACATTCTACAATATAAAAAACTCTTAAATAAACATTATTATTTGACACACAATTTCACTCCTAGACATACACTCAACATAAATGAAAACATATGTCTATGCCCAAACATATTCACCATTGTCCATAGCAGCCTTATTCATAATAGCCAAAGGTACAAACAACCCAAGTGTTCATCAACTGATGAATAAGGAAACAAAATGTGGTGCATTCACCTCATGGAATATTATCCAGGAATGGATTAAATGAAGTCCTGTTACATTCAATAACATGGATGAACCTAAAAATGTTATACTAAGTGAAAGAAGCCAGTCACAAAATACCACATGTAGTATAAATCCATCTTTATGTAATTTTTAGAATTACAGAAACAGAAATTAGATTAGTGATTGCATTGGGGTGGGAATGTTGGCTGGGAATGAAGAATGATTGCTAACAAATACAGGGTTTTTTGGGAGGTTTGGAGTGGTTGATGAATATATTCTAAAATTAAATGCTTATGATGGTTGTACAACCCTGTGAATATACTAAAAAAATACATTGATTGCACATTTTAAAAGAGTAACATAAAGTGACGGAAAATTACAATATTTGTCAAAGTTCTGTTTGAAGCTTCAAAAAGCAATTCATTCATATTTAAAATATTGACAAAACTTTATTTTCTCTGAATCAGTGAGAAATTATTAGAATAAGATCTGAAAGGAGAAGAAACCTAGAGACTTGAGCCCATTACGTGAGACTAAGAAGCTGAGCTTTTAAATACCACATGATTAAGAAAAGAAAATGCATGTCATAGCCTGCAAGGCAGATGAGGAAAAGTAAACATTCCTCCACTTGAGACCACATGGCTATACAAGACATGTACTTATAAAGCTGTACTGAAAATAGATCAGCTCTCATAGGGACTAAAATTCTTGTTCAAATCATGTCAATCCTTGATAAGATTAAAAGGATTTGGGGATCCTGTGATCTTAGACTATCCATCTTGCAGAGCAAATTTAAATCCTCTCTGCAGTGACACTTCACCATTCAGAACATTAAATTGTATGCAATTTGTTATACACAGTGTACTGACCAAAAGGAAAGAACACATAACAGAAACAATTAAAGGAGATCCAGAGGATGCAATTACCAAACAAGGACTTTGATATAACTATTCTTTTTATGTTCATTTAACTAAAAGACAAGGATATATATTTTTAGCATAAAATTAGGGCACTATAAAATAAGAAAAATAATTAAAATGTAGAAGTCATGTGTTAAACTCAGTGGATGACTTAGTATTTTAGTCACAGCTTGTGAGAAAATTAATGATCTGGATGGTATCAGAAGAAAATGCCTGGACAGACACACAAAAAAATGGATAATACAGAAAAAAGCATAGAAGTGTTTTTTGCAATATCATGAAACAGACAATATACATTTTATTTGGATTTCCAAAAGAAAGGGAATAAAGGAGGGGGCTGATGGAAATCATAAAGAGATAAAGGCAGTGATGCCAGCATCATGGTGGCATTAGCTGCTTTCTTTGTCTCTCCCCTTCAATCCACCACTAGCAAAACATCCATAACTCAGAAAGTTCCCTCTGCCCAACTCATCAGGCTGCCAAAGAGATCCACACATCTGTACATTTGAAGGTGGATAGATTGGAACATATTGGGGGTGGGCAGAACCTAAGGAACATCAGAAGCAGTACTTACAATCCCAGCCCCCTAGTTGCAGCAGCTGAGCCCACAGTCCTAATGAACCCGGTAGTAGCAGCAGAGGGGCCGTACACAACCACAGCCTCCTGGTCACAGTTGTACCCATGGCTGAAGGGAACCAGGCAGCAGGTCTCCTAACTGGTCCCTTCAGGTGTGGCAGTGCCTGTGACTCCAGCCCCCCACCTCTGGCGGCAGTGCCTGTGAATCCAACAACCCCAGACATGGTGAAGGCATCCATGACTCCAGCTCTGCCCTTATCCTCTTTCTCCCCCAACAGCAACAGCAGTACCTGCAACCCAGGTGACTTCAGATGTAACAGAGGTGCCCACCATTCTGGTGCTCATGGTGGCAAGGCCAGTGACAGCAGCAATACTGGCAACAGTGAGGCACAGGTGACCCTGGAATCACAAGCAGTGACGATGAAGGCGCTGGAGACAGCTCTGACAGAGGCAGTGAGGGAAGAAAGTGCCAATTCTCAACTGGCAACCAGTTGCCCAGTCAACTCAGGCAAAAACAAACAAAAACTTGTGCTATAGTGCCATCTACTGAAAAATAAAAGAAAGGCCTCTAATTATCAATTTTAAATTGTTAGAATCAAAGTAAACAAAGCTTTACCTAAGTAAGAAAGTTATTTGTTATTTCAAATGTGTCAGCAGAGCAACAACTCATCAAGTACCATGAAATACCATGGTAACATGGTATCAAACTTAAATTCATAGAAGACTGTGAACTAACTGAGAGAGGAATCAAAATAGCTGTCATGAAGAAACTCTATGAGCTACAAGAAAAATCAGAAAGGCAGTTCAATGAATTCAGGAATAAAATTAATGAACAGAAGCAATACCTTACCAAAGAGATTGAAACTATATAAAAGAACCAAACAGAAATTCTGGAGCTGAAGAACTCAATACATGAGATTAAGATTGCATTAGAAAGCACTGGAAATAGAGCATATGGAAGAGAGAATTAGCAATCTCAAAGACAGAAATGTAGAAGGGATGCAGGAAGAAAACTAAGATTTAAAAAAATGAAGAAACTCTGTGAGAACTATTTGACTCCATTAGAAAAAGCAACATAAAGATAATGGGTGTCTCAGAAGAAGAAGAGCAGTAGAAGGGAGCAGAAAACTGATATAAAGAAGTAATACCTGAGAACTAGAAAGGAACAGGATATACAAGTCCATAAAGTAATAGAACACCTAATTATCTCAAGGCAAAAGATCTTTCACAAGACATGTTATACTAAAACTGTCAAAAGTCAAAGATAGGGCTTCCCTGGTGGCGCAGTGGTTGGGAGTCCGCCTGCCGATGCGGGGGACACGGGTTCGTGCCCTGGTCCGGGAAGATCCCACATGCCGCAGAGCGGCTGGGCCCATGAGCCATGGTCGCTGAGCCTGCGCGTCGGGAGCCTGTGCTCCACAAAGGAAGAGGCCACATCAGTGAGAGGTCTGCGTACCACAAAAAAAAAAAAAAAGTCAAAGATAAAGAATTTTAAAGGAAGCCAGGGAAAATAAAAACAACAACTTTAACCTACAAATTTACCCTCATTAGGCTATCAGCAGATTTCTCAGCTGAAACTCTGCAAGCCAGGAGAGAGTGTAATGATATACTCAGAACATTGAAAAATAAAAACTGTCAGCTAAGAACATTCTATCCAGCAAAGTTATTTTTCAGATATAAAAAAGAAATAAAGGCTTTCCCAGACAAACAAAAGCTAAAGGAGTTCATCACCCCTATACCTGCCATACAAGAAATGTTGAAAGGAGCCCTTCAGCCTGAAATGAAAAGGCAGAGTTACAAAAAACTTTGAGTAAAATGACAGAGTCAAAAAATTGAAATTGTATATTAGAATAGATTTTTAAACATTTAATTAAAGCATAAAGGTTAAAGGGAAAAATCATTAAAAATAATGACAGCTACTTCAATTGGTAACAAACTCACAACATAAAAAGATACAACAAAAACATTGTAGAGGAAGAGGAAAAAGACAGAAACTATATAGGTAAATGAAGCCAAGATGTTATTAGCAGAAAAGGGCTACTTCATCTGTGAATGTTTTATATAAACATCATGGTCACCACAAAGCAATAATCTAGAGCAGACACAAAACAAAAAAGAGGAGACTGAGTAAAACATAACAGAAGACCATGAAACTAAAATGGCAGATAGAAACACAAGGAAAATGCAAATCAAAACCACATGTGATATCATCTCATACCCAGTAGAATGGCTATCATCAAAAAGACAAAAACAAAACAAACAAAAAAAGAACAAGTATAGGTGAGAATGTGAAGAAAAAGGAACCAGCTGTTGGTGGGAATATAAACTGGTGCAGTCACTATGGAAAACAGTATGGAGATTCCTCAAAAAGTTAAGAATAGAATTACCATAGTATTTAGCTATTTCAATTCTGGTTATTTATCCAGTGAATATAAAAATACTAATTCAAAAATATATGAGCACCCCTATGTTCATTGCAGCATTATTTATGATAATATCAAGATATGAAAACAACTTAAGCGCCCATTGACAGATGAATGAATAAAGAAAATGTGGTATACATATGCAGTGGAATATTACTCAGCCATAAAAACAATGAAATCTTGCTATTTGTGACATATGGGTGGACCTTGGATGTTTTATATGCTATATATGCTAAGTAAAGTAAGTCAGATGGAGAAAGACAAATACAGTATGACTTCACTCATGTGGAATATAAAATACAGGCACAAAATAAACAAACAAAGCAAAACAAAACCACACACAAAGATACAGAGGAGAGATTTGTGGTTATTAGAGGGAAAAGGGGTTGGAGTGAGGACAAAATGGGTAAAGAAGGTCAATTGTATGATGATGGATGGCAATTAGACTTTTGGTGTGGAGCGTGATGTAGTGTATACAGAAGAGTAATGTACACGTGAAACTTATGTTATAAACCAATGTTATCTCAATTAAAAAAAAGTGAGAGATAATGGCTGCAATTTTTACAAAATGAAAAAGTCATCAAACTACATATTTAAAAGCACTAGGAACTCTAAAGATTATATATAGCTCTTAGTGGAGAAAGATTATGTATATGTATAATCGTCAAAGAAACAACAAAGATAGATGACTCAGTAGAAACAATGAAGTCCAGGGAAAAAAATGGAATTTTTACATGAAAAATAGAATTGCCAAAATAGGAAAAATAAGAACATTTTCTAGCAAACAAAACTAAATTAATTCATCACCATTAGAACCATGTTAGATAAAATACTGGAAAAAAAAAGATTGTTGACAGAAGAAAAGATACTAGAAGAAAGCTCAGGAATGAAGAAAATAATAGTAATAGAAAGAAAAAATATGTGAGAAATTTTAATGTATATTTATTGTATGAAACAGTAATGATGTTTTTGATGTCTAAAAAATGTAGAGTTAAAATATAAGATGACATAAACCAGAGTGGCATAAATAGAATCTATGTGTTCTGAGGTCTATCGCTAAATGGGAATGTATGAAAGAATAATTTATATTGACAAGAATGCATTATGTAAATTACTCAGTACTCTCTAAAAATGGCAAAAGTAAGTATAACTGAAAGAATAGTAAACAAATATAAGGAAAGGGAAGATATAACAATATAAAATACATCAGTTGAATGAAGGCAAGAAAATAGAGCTAAAGGAAAACAAAGCAGCTGGGATATATAGAAAGCAAATAGTAATATGGAAGTTTAAATTCAAATATATATTATGTAATAGATTGGATGCTCCAAGTAAAGGATAAAGACTTTCACTGGCTTAAAAATTAAGTTACACTTTCAAATAATGTTTAATATAACATATTCAGAAAGTTTCATAACTATAGAAAGATTTAAAGGAAACTTTGATACAAGAAGGAACCAATCCACCACAAATATGTAATACTTCCAATGTATATATATATATATATATATATATATACACACACACACACACACAATAATATAGTCTAATTAACATGAAGCAAAAGTGGACAGGACTGAAAAGTTAGAGACAATTATACGGAAATATTTTTAACACAGCCCCATCAATACCTAATAAAAGAAGGCAACATTATATAACAACACATTCAAAAACTAAAGAATGTATATTATAAATATATATTTAATTTGCTGATGTCTCTATTTTTTTTATTTTACAATGGTGTGTTAGTTTCTGCTTTATAACAAAGTGAATCAGCTCTACATAAACATATATCCCAATATTTCCTCCCTCTTGTGTCTCCCTACCATCTTCCGGATCTGACCCCTCTAGGTGATCACAAAGCAACAAGCTGATATCCCTGTGCTATGCAGTTCCTTCCCACTACCTATCTATTTTACATTTGGTAGTGTATATAAGTCCATGCCACTCTCTCACTTCATCCCAGCTTACCCTTACCCCACCCCATGTCCTTGAGTCCACTCTCTACATCTCTGTCTTTATTAAGGCCCTGACGCTAGGTCCTTCAGGAACATTTGTTGTTGTTGTTAGATTCCATATATATGTGTTAACATATGGTATTTGTTTTTCTCTTTCTGACTTACTTCATTCTGTATGACAGTCTCTAGGTCCATCCACCTCACTACAAATAACTCAATTTCGTTTCTTTTCATGGCTGAGTAATATTCCATTGTATATATGTGCCACATCTTTATCCATTCATCTCTTGAAGGACACATAGGTTGCTTCCATGTCCTGGCTATTGTAAATAGAGCCTCAATGAACATTGTGGTATGTAACTCTTTTGAATTATGGTTTTCTCAGGGTATATACTCAGCAGTGGGATTGCTGGGTCATATGGCAGTTCTATTTTTAGTTTTTTAAGGAACAGCCATACTGTTCTACAGAGTGGCTGTATCAATTTACATTCCCACCAACAGTGCAAGAGGGTTCCCTTTTCTCCACACCCTCTCCAGCATTTATTGTTTCTAGAATTTTTGATGATGGCCATTCTGACCTGTGTGGTAATACCTCACTGTAGTTTTGATTTGCATTTCTCTAATGATTAGTGATGTTGAGCATCCTTTCATGTGTTTGTTGGCAATCTGTATATCTTCTTTGGAGAAATGTCTATTTAGGTTTTTGGCACATTTTTGGATTGGGTTGTTTGTTTCTTTGATATTGAGCTGCATGAGCTGCTTGTAAATTTTGGAGATTAATCCTTTGTCAGTTGCTTCATTGGCAAAAATTTTCTCCCATCATGAGGGTTGCCTTTTCATCTTGTTTATGGTTTCCTTTGCTGTGCAAAAGCTTTTAAGTTACATTAGGTCCCATTTGTTTATTTTTGTTTTTATTTCCATTTCTCTAGGGGTTGCGTGAAAAAGGATCTTGCTGTGCTTTATGTCATAGAGTGTTCTGCCTATGTTTTCCTCTAAGAGTTTTATAGTGTCTGGCCTTACATTTAGGTCTTTAATGCATTTTGAGTTTATTTTTGTGTATGGTGTTAGGGAGTGTTCTAATTTCATTCTTTTACATGTAGCTGTCCAGTTTTCCCAGCACCACTTATTGAAGAGACTGTCTTTTCTCCATTGTATATTCTTGCCGCCTTTATCAAAAATAAGGTGACCACATGTGCATGGGTTAATCTCTGGGCTTTCTATCCTGTTCCATTGATCTATATTACTGTTTTTGTGCCAGTACCATACTGTCTTGATTACTGTAGCTTTGTAGTATAGTCTGATATCTGGGACCCTGATTCCTGCAGCTCCATATTTCTTTCTCAATATTGATTTGGCTATTTGGGGTCTTTTGTGTTTCCATACAAATTGTGAAAATTCCTTCTATGCCTACTTTCTGGAGGGTTTTTATCATAGATGGGTGTTGAACTTTGTCAAAAGCTTTTTCTGTACCTATTTAGATGATCATATGGTTTTTCTTCTTCAACTTGTTAATATGTTTTATCAGATCGATTGATTTGCATATATTGAGGAATCCATGCATTACTGGGGTGAACCCCACTTGATCATGGTGTATGATCCTTTTAATGTGCTGTTGGATTCTGTTTGCTAGTATTTTGCTGAGGATTTTTGCATCTATGTTCATCAGTGATATTGGCCTGTAGTTCTCTTTCTTTGTGACATCTTTGTCTGGTTTTGGTATCAGGGTGATAGTGGCCTCATGGAATGAGTTTGGGAGTGTTCCTCCTTCTGCTATCTTTTGGAAGAGTTTAAGAAGGATAGGTGTTAGCTCTTCTCAAAATGTTTGATAGAATTTGCCTGTGAAGTCATCTGGTCCTGGGCTTTTGTTTGTTGGAAGATTTTTAATAACAGTCTCAGTTTCAGTTCTTGTGATTGGTTTGTTTATATTTTCTGTTTCTTCCTGGGTCAGTCTCGGAAGGTTGTGCTTTTCTGAGAATTTGTCCATTTCTCCCAGGTTGCCCAATTTATTGGCATATAGTTGCTTATAGAAATCTCTCATGATCCTTTGTATTTCTGCAGTGTCAGTTGTTGCTTCTCCTTTTTCACGTCTAAGTCTATTGATTTGAGTCTTCTCCCTTTTCTTCTTGTTGAGTCTGTCTAATGGTGTATCAATTTTGTTTATCTTCTCAAAGAGTCAGCTTTTAGTTTTATTGATCATTGTTATTGTTTCCTTCATTTCTTTTCATTTATTTCTGATCTGACCTTTATGATTTCTTTTCTTCTGCTAACCTTGGGGAGTTTTTTTCTTCTTTCTCTAATTGCTTTAGGTATAAGGTTGTTTGTTTGAGATGTTTCTTGTTTCTTGAGGTAGGTTTGCATTGCTATAAACTTCTCTCTTAGAACTGCTTTTGCCGCATCCCATATAGCTTTTGGTATTTTTTGATTTCCTCTTTCTTTCTTTAATGATCTCTTGGTTACTTAGTAGTGTACTGTTTAGCCTCCATGTGTTTGTATTTTTTACATTTTTTTCCTGTAATTGATATCTAGTCTCATAGCATTGTGTTCAGAAAAGGCACTTGATATGATTTAAATTTTCTTAAAATTACCAAGGCTTGATTTGTGACCCAAGATATGATCTATCCTGGACAATGTTCCATGAGCACTTCAGAAGAAAGTGTATTGTGTTGTTATTGGATGGAATGTCCTATAAATATCAATTAAGTCCATGATGTTTAATGTATCATTTAAAGTGTGTATTTCTTTATTTATTTTCATTTTGGATGATCGGTCCCTTGGTGAAAGTGGGGTGTTAAAGTCCCCTACTATAATTGTGTTTCTGTCTATTTCACCTTTTATGGCTGTTAGCATTTCCCTTATGTATTGGGGTGGTCCTCTGTTGGGTTATATCTTCTTCTTGGATTGATCCCTTGATCATTATGTAGTGGTCTTCTTTGTCTCTTGTAATAGTCTTTATTTTAAAGTTTATTTTGTCTGCAATGAGAATTGGTACTCCAGCTTTCTTTCTTTTATTTTTTTGTGGTACACAGGCCTCTCACATTTGTGGCCTCTCCCATTGCGGAGCACAGGCTCTGGACATGCAGGCTCAGCAGCCACGGCTCATGGACCCAGCCGCTCCGCAGCATGTGGGATCTTCCTGGACTGGGGCATGAACCCGCGTCCCCTGCATCGGCAGGCGGACCCTCAACCACTGCGCCACCAGGGAAGTCCAGCTTTCTTTTGATTTCCACTTACATGGAATATCTTTTTCCATCCCCTCACTTTCAGTCTGTATGTGTCCCTAGGTCTGAAGTGGGTCTGTTGTAGACAGCATATATATGGGCCTTGTTTTTGTATCCATTCAGCCAGTCTATGTCTTTTGGTTGGAGCATTTAATCCATTTACAATTAAGGTAGTTATCAATATGTATGTTCCTATTATCGTATTCTTAATTGTTTTGGGTTTGTTATTGTAGGTCTTTTCCATTTCTTGTGTGTCCTGCCTAGAGAAGTTCCTTTAACATTTGTCGTAATGCTGGTTTGGTGGTGCAGACTTCTGTTAGCTTTTGCTTGTCTCTAAAGGTTTTAATTTCTCCATCGAATCTGATGAGATCCTTGCTGGGTAGAGTAACCTTGGTTGTAGGTTTTTCCCTTTCATCCCTTTAAATATGTCCTGCCACTCCCTTCTCTCTTGCAGAGTTTCTTCTGAAAGATCAGCTGTTAACATTATGCGGATTCCCTTGTATATTATTTGTTGTTTTCCTTTGATGCTTTTAATATTCTTTCTTTGTATTTAATTTTTTTTTTTTTTTTTGTGGTACGCGGGCCTTTCCCATTGCAGAGCACAGGCTCCAAACGTGCAGGCCCAGTGGCCATGGCTCATGGGCCCAGCCGCTCTGAGGCATGTGGGATCTTCCTGGACTGGGGCACGAACCCGTGTCCCCTGCATCGGCAGGCAGACTCTCAACAACTGCGCCACCAGGGAAGCCCTGTATTTAATTTTTGATAGTTTGATTAATATGTGTTTTGGGGTGTTTCTCCTTGGATTTATCCTGTATGGGACTCTTTCTGCTTCCTGGACTTGATTGACTGTTTCCTTTCCCATATTAGGGAAGTTTTCAAATATAATCTCTTCAAATATTTTCTCAGTCCCTTTCTTTTTTCTCTTCTTCTTCTGGGACCCCTATAATTCGAATGTTGGTGCATTTAACATTGTCCCAGAGGTCTCTGAGACCGTCCTCAATTCTTTTCATTCTTTATTCTGCTCTGCAGTAATTATTTCTTCCATTTTATCTTCCAGGTCACTTATCCGTTCTTCTGCCTCAGTTATTCTGCTATTGATTCCTTCTAGAGAATTTTTAATTTCATTTATTGTGTTGTTCATAATTGTTTGTTTGCTCTTTAGGTCTTCTAGGTCCTTCTTAAACGTTTCTTGTATTTTCTCCATTCTATTTCCAAGATTTTGGATCATCATTACTATCATTACCTTGAATTCTTTTTCAGGTAGACTGCCTATTTCTTATACATTTTTTTGTTCTGGTGGGTTTTCACCTTTCTCCTTCACCTGCTGTGTGTTTCTCTGTCTTCTCATTTTGCTTAACTTACTGTATTTGGGTCTCCTTTCACAAGCTGCAGGTTCATAGTTCCTGTTGTTTTGTGTGTGTGCCCCCAATGGCTAAGGTTGGTTCAGTGGGTTGTGTAGACTTCCTGGTGGAGGAAACTGTTGCCTCTGTTCAGGTGGATGGGGCTGGATCTTCTCTTTCTGGTGGACAGGACCACATCAGGTGATCTCTTGTGGTTTCTGTGACCTTATTATGATTTTAGGCAGCCTCTCTGCTAATGGCTAGTGTTGTGTTCCTGTCTTGCTAGTTGTTTGGCATGGGGTGTTCAGCACTGTTGCTTGCTTGTCATTGAGTGGAACTGGGTCTTAGCTTTGAGATGGAGATCTCTGGGAGACTTTCACCTTTTGATATTATATGGACCCGGGAGGTTCCTGAATTCGGCTCTCTGAACTCAGAGACACAGGCCTGACACCTGGCTGGAGCATGAAGACACTGTCAGTCACATGGCTCAGAATAAAAGGGAGAAAGAGAAAGAAAGAAAGAAAGAAAGAAAGAAAGAAAGAAAGAAAGAAAGAAAGAAAGAAAGAAAGAAAGAAAGAAAGAAAGAAAGAAAGAAAGAA
>NW_020837946.1:40319805-40540979 GCF_003676395.1 Aethalodelphis obliquidens | reverse complement strand
GAAAGAAAGAAAGAAAGAAAGAAAGAAAGAAAGAAAGAAAGAAAGAAGGAAGGAAGGAAGGAAGGAAGGAAAGGAAGGAAGGAAAGAAGGAAGAAAGAAAGAAAGAAAGAAAGAAAAGAAAATAGCTATTAAAATTAAAAATAAAAGAAATTATTAAGAATTAAAAAATTAAAAATAATCAAGAAGAGGGGCTTCCCTGGTGGCGCAGTGGTTGGGAGTCTGCCTGCCGAAGCAGGGGATGCGGGTTTGTGCCCCGGTCCGGGAAGATCCCACATGCCGTGGAGCGGCTGGGCCCGTGAGCCATGGCCGCTGAGCCTGCGCATCCAGAGCCTGTCCTCCACAACGGGAGAGGCCACCACAGTGAGAGGCCCCCGTACCACAATTAAAAAAAATAAAAAATAAAAAAAATAATCAAGAAGAAAGAAAGAAGAGATCAGCCAACCCCCTAAAAAAACCCAACCAATGATAAGAAGCACTAAAAACTATACTGAAAAAAAAAAAAAAAAAGACAAAGAGAACCCAAGGACAAATGGTAAAGGCAAAACTATACAGACAAAATCACACAAAGGAGCATACACACATACACAGTCACAAAAAGAGAAAAAGGAAAATATATCTGTATTTCTTTTTTTTTTAAAAAAAAGAGAGCAGCCAATCAATTAAAAAATCTACCAATGATAATAAACTCTAAATACTAAAGTATGATAAACATAAGACCAGAAACAAATTAGATGCAGAAAGCAAACCCCAAGTCTACAGTTGCTCCCAAAGTCCACCGCCTCAACTTTGGGATTATTCGTTGTCTATTCAGGTATTCCACAGATGCAGGGTACATCAAGTTGATTGTGGAGGTTTAATCCACTGCTCCTGAGGCTGCTGGGAGAAATTTTCCTTTTTCTTCTTTGTTCGCACAGCTCCTGGGACTCAGCTTTGGATTTGGCCCTGCCTCTGCATGTAGGTCCCCTGAGGGTGTCTGTTCTTTGCTGAGACAGGACGGGGTTAAAGGAGCAGCTGATTAAGGGCTCTGGCTCACTCAGGCTGGGGGAAGGGAGGGCTATAGAATGCAGGGCGAGCCTGCAGCGACTGAGGACAGCGTGATTTTGCACAAGCCTGAGGCGCGCCGTGCGTGCATTCTCCTAGGGAAGTTGTCCCTGGACCGTGGGACCCTGGGAGTGGCAGGCTGCACAGGCTCCCAGGAGGGGAGGTGTGGATAGTGACCTGTGCTTGCACACAGGCTTCTTGGTGGCTGCAGCAAGCGTTTCATGCCCGTCTCTGGTGTCCGCACTGATAGCCGCAGCTCGCGCCCATCTCTGGAGCTCGTTTAGGCGGTGATCTGAATCCCCTCTCATTGCACACCCCGAAACAGTGGTCTCTTGCCTCTTAGGCACTTCCAGACTTTTTCCTGGACTCCCTCCCATCTAACTGTGGCTCACTAACCCCCTTCAGGCTGTGTTCACGCAGCTAACCCCAGTCCTCTCCCTGAGATCTGACCTCTGAAGCCAGAGACTCAGCTCCCAGCCCCCACCCATCCCGGTGGGTGAGCAGACAAGCCTCTCGGGCTGGTGAGTGCTGGTCAGCACCGATCCTCTGTGTGGGGATCTCTCTGCTTTGCCCTCCGCACTCCTGTTGCTGTGCTCTCCTCTGTGGCTCTGAAGCTCCCCCTCTCCGCCACCTGCAGTCTCCGCCTGCGAAGGGGCTTCCTAGTGTGTGGAAACCTTTCCTCCTTCACAGCTCCCTCCCACTGGTGCAGGTCCCGTCCCTATTCTTTGTCTCTGTTTTTTCTTTTTTCTTTTGCCCTACCCAGGTTCGTGGGGAGTTTCTTGCCTTTTGGGAGGTCTGAGGTCTTCTGCCAGCGTTCAGTGGGTGTTCTATAGGAGCAGTTCCATGTGTAGATGTATTTCTGATGTATCTGTGGGGAGGAAGGTGATCTCCAAGTCTTAGTCCTCTGCCATCTCAAAGGTCTCACCACCTACATTATTTTTTGATTTATGTAAAACCAATTCAAAATGTAAAATGACAATAACCTGTGCCACACAACAAGTTTCACTAAATTCAAGTGATTATTATCATAAAGTATATGTTCTCTGACCATATAATTAAGCTAAAATTAACAGCATAGAAGAGAACTAGGATCCCCTGAATATGTTAAGACTAAGAAGCACATTGTTAAATAACTCCTGGGGCTTCTAGAAGACAATAAAAAATAATAACTTCAGGAATTTTGCATAGGCAACTATTTCTTAAACAGGAAACCAAAAGCACTAAGCAAATGGAAAAATGTTTTAATTAGAGAGCATTGAAGAAACTGTCTTCGTAAAAATAAACCGTGAACAAATAATGATCATAAGGATCATAGATATAATGAATTGAAACACTTCAAATTTGTTTTAAAAATACTAATTAGGCATTATTGGAGAGTGTCACTGAACTACTGAAATAGATCAATATTTTAAAAACAGAAAGATAGAAGTGTTAAGTATCTTTCTACTTTTCTTTAAGAAAAATTCTATTTTGTAATGAAAGTGTAAATGACAGTAATTTTCTCTTTATAAAATAATTTCAGCTAAAAAGTGAAGGTATTAGAAAATCACCAATTTGTAATCCCTAATAAAATAATTAACCTTGGCATTGGCCATTAAAAGTCCCTAAGATAATAAAAAGAGAGACAAGCATACATTTATTCCTATAAGCACAGCTTGATGTGTAAAGCACAATAGTTGATATGCCATATTTTTAGTTTGATAATGTTAAATTTCGATATATCATATTTTTATAATGTTCAATGTACCATTATTTGTAGTCAACTGAAAACAATTTAGATGTTTGTGAACAATAGAATGAACATACATTTTCTATTATATTCATATAATAGTACACTATTCAAAAATATACATGACTAAACCATAATTGATGATATTTAGAAATAAAAATCAGACACAAAATAATATGATGTGTAATTCATTCACATAAAACTCAAAAAAGGGAAAAAATAATAAAAGATAATGGTTATCTTTGTGGTGAAATAAAAGACAATGATTGGTCAAGTGTATGAGTAAAATGGAGAATTGCATCTTTCAATAATCCATAGTTTATTTTTAATTTGTACAACTTTCTTAACATATTTTATACTTCCATAAAATTACAGAAAAAATCCTTTTTTTGTTAAATTAATTTTCATCCATGCATATTTTTGCTTTGGTTTTGAATTACACAATCTTATTTGCGTTTCATTTTTTAATTTTGACATATCCAATTCTTTTCACTGACAGAATTTAATTTCATATGTAATCCATATTTCAACCATTTGCTAATAATTTGAGGAAATTTGAAACCTCTTAATATCATATTTTCTATTTTACAATGTATCTATTCTTATAGAATTTAAAGTCATTTCCCCAATTTAAAAAATGGAAAATAAGTGATAAATAAATATACTTGGCATTTTTTTTGAGTTTTGACATGGCTTGATAAATGAAGTCATCATAATACAACTGACTAAGATTTTTTTTTAAATAGTAGCTTTCCTCTGTCCAGTTCCAAGATGCATTAATAAACTTCAACTGAGAAAACAATCCACCCATGTGTTGTATGTCTTGCATATGCTATAATTATCTGAATAATGTATTTATCTAAACAATTGTTGTAATTTATTTTTAGACCACTTCAATTCTCTACAGCTGTTGCAATAATTGTATTTAATAGCCATCATACAAATAATTTTTCAAGAGAAAGGCTATGAGAATGGGAGCAGTAATATTCTTATTCTGTGCTTTCATTTAATTCTGTACTGAGATTCGTGCCAGAATTTGAGAAAATTAAATATATTTTTGGCAGTAATCTTAATTCGAGTAGTTTTATTTAGGCCTAAACAACACTTTGAATGCCCATGATTAGTCTTATAGCCATAAAGCCTTATAATAATCATTATAACAAATATTACTAATAATTATAACATATATAGTACTCACTCTGAACCAGGCAGAGTTCTAAAGGTTTTCATATCATCTCATCCTCACAGACACCCCACAACTATGATGATGCTCATTTTACAAATGAGGAGACTGAGGCACAGGAAAGTTAAGTAACACCCCTATAGCACACAGCTACTCAATGTCTAAGTGAGATTCTAATTTAGGAAGTCCCAGTTCAAAATACACTGCTTTTAGTTTCTAATCTCTCCCTAACATTTAAGCAGTGGTAGACACTGGCCTTTTAGAGATAGTGTTAAAATGCCAATGTGTGGTCTGGCAGAAAGAGCAGTCCTTTAGCACCGCCCACCCCTAACCCCATTTCAAATTAGTGGATGGAGAGTAGTTTATAACATTTTAGTTGTAGTCTTGGCAGTCATAGAGACTCTGGCTTTTGTAGAAGACACCAAGAATACATCAATTTCCAGGAGGCATGTGAAAAGTTAAAAGGTGGCTTATAAATTGCAAAAGAAATGCCCAAGTGAGCTGGCACATGCATTATTGGATTTATGAATCACCAAGGCTCAGTTTTGGAGTTGAGAATCCTTAGATTTAAGGATATTGGGCAGAATTTAGCAGTCCAAAAGTTTGTGGAACAGGTTTATCCTCTGCTGCCTACTGAATGTCTAATTGTTCTCTTTTCTGTTATCTGCTATTCATTTATTCTATCCTTCTGTGACTAAAACCTTTAGATTTCCAAAATATTGGGGGGAGGGAGAGGTTTTTAATCTCTCTGAAAGAATTCTGAAGACAGCATATAATATATAATAGAAGGACATTACACTCCTTCTCAAATGGAAGTTGTCTCACTATCTCCTGGGATGTGTCTTAAATTAAGATTAATGGAAGTAGTAAATTTTAAAACCTAAATTAAAAAGAAACAGTGAAATGGACATTAACATACACAGACTAAAGATAGATATAATGGAGACATTATTTAAACACTGATTCAGCTTGCGTTCAAAGCACAAGTAAATTACAAACACACTTCTACCACCTCTATTGTGTAGTGCAATCTTAAGGAAGTAGAACTAAAAGGTATGGGGTGGGGATTGAGGCAGGAAAAGCAGGAGAGCAAATGTGATGGGGCATTTTCCTGCTCCTGCTGTAGGTACAGTCGATTGCTTAGTCTTGGGGGGCTACATAGAGATAGATTTTACGAACTGCTGCAAAGTCCTTCTAGATGGAAGAAGGGAGAAAACAACCCACCAGTGTCCTACCTTTCCCTGCCTCCCATGGGTTAAACTCTACAGACATCTACTCCCCACACTTCCAGATTGTATCACCTGGACTCTCCAGATAGCAACTGGTAGAGCCAGGGGATAGCAGGCAAGAGCAACAGCACATGATTGACTCTGCTACAATGAGAATAATGCACAAAAGCTATTTTGGGGCCACGTCAAGCCACAAAGCAAGTGACATGCACGCATCTGTGGTAGTAATTACTGAATATCATACAGTAGGTACAGCCCTCAAAGAAAGGAAAAAGGATAGGGTAGTCCTCCAACAAAGGAAAAGGTAGAGAAAGGAATACAACCTATCTGTCTACAGGTCTACTGGGGAACAGTCAACTATTAAGACACAGATTTTCATCTTGTATGCAGTGTAGACCCAAGACACAGTGCTCCCAGACAACTACTAACAGGATCAGCTTTCAGCCTCTCGTATTAATCTGCCTTGCAATAATCCACTTTTCAATTCATCCACCTAAATCCTGACTACATTCCATCTTCTTATTTATCTGTCCACACAAATATCAGACTCTACTCCTTGACTTTAACTTAATTTGACCTTGATAGTCCAATGAAACAGATCCCCCCAAATTTACAGCTAAATAAGAAAATCAGCTTTTCTTTTTCTTTACAAAGCCTGAAGGGGGTGGTGGGTACAGCCATAATTCTTCTTTGAGGCTTAGAAAATTATGAAATGGAAAAATTACAAAACAATTATAAATAGCTAGTACATTTATGGAAATATATTCAATCTCAGAAGTAATAAAGGATATGCAAATGCAAAAAATATATATTTTTGCCCAAAAGTTTGTTAACAATTATGTCAGGAAGCATATGATAAAACAGACATACTTATTTGTGAGGATACAAAATATTAAAGCATTTTTGGAAGAATCTGCCAGCACACATCAAATTTACAGAGACAAATCCAAGACCATAACCTAAAATAGGCATGTGTATTTGTGTGTGTGTGTATATATGTTATATGTGGTATTGAATCATTATGTAATATCGATAAAAAAATTAAACGATAAATTATATAGCCATTAATAGGTGTATGATTGTAAGTATCATACTTTGGAAAACTAAGCATGCAGCTATTCATAATAATGGGAGACATCTATATGACTTTGACATGGAAAATCGCCGAGAAAAACGGTGAAGTGCTAAAAGCAATTAAAGTAAATTTAGAACTTCATTTGGGTTTTTAAAAATGCAGAACTTCATTTAGAAAAAAAAATACAAGCTAAAACTTCCACTTGTTTTGGTGATTAAAGACATATGATTGTGTATACAGTATTTGGATAGAAAGTTACAGAAGAATTCACATTATGCATTATATACTTTTATATCCTTTTTTACAGTAAATATAAATTCATGTCTTATTTATAGAATATTAAAACTGATTAAAATGCAAAAATACTAGAATAAAAATAATGCCTTTTACACTCCTGACAGCTATACAGAATTATAACGCCACTTTTGACATTCTGTCCCTTTGTAAGTCTATGAAAATAATAGATTATTGAGGTAACCAATTGTTGATACTCAGTGCTTTGTATTTATGAGGGGAAATAAACCCTCCAGGTGAATTTCCTGGGAAGCAGTAAGCTTAACCAAACAAATATAGTCTATTAATTTTCATCATATTATTAAATATATGCTACTAAAATTAATGTTTTATTGAACTTTAAAATAAATATTAAGTACACAAATGCACAGTTAAACAATCCTGTATTTCTGGAATAATGGCAACTTGGTCATAAGATATAATCCATTTTATATATCACTGGGTTTGATTGATTAATATTCTATTTCAGATATTTATTTCTATGTTTGAGAGAAATTGGCCAAAAATTGCTTTCTTGAAATATCCCTGTTGGTTTCAAGCTTACTCTGTCCTCAAAATGCAAGTTGCCATATTTTCCATCTTTTCCCAACTTCTGCAAGTGTTTGTATAAGCTTCCTATTATTTCCCTCTTAATGTCTGGTGATGTCATCAACAAAGTCATACTAGTTTGAAGCTTTCATTTTGTAAGGGTTTAAATTACTGATTTTTTTAAAATAGATGAATTAGCGTTCAGGTTTTTTTTCTTTCTGTGTCTTTATTTTGTTAGGCTTTTTTAAGGAATTTTTTTATGTCATGTTAATTTTTAATATGCTGGCATGAAGCTGTTCATATACATTATCATCTATTTAATGTCTGTAAAGTGTGGTAGAATTCTGTTTTTCATTCCTCACATTGTGATTTGTACCTTCTCTGCCATCCTTTTTTTTTTTTTTTTTTTTTTTTTTTTTTGTTTTGTCCTCTCCCTGTTGCGGCCTCTCCCGTTGCGGAGCGCAGGCTCAGCGGCCATGGCTCACGGGCCCAGCCGCTCCGCGGCATGTGGGATCTTCCCGGACCGGGGCACGAACCTGTGTCCCCTGCATCAGCAGGTGGACTCTCAACCACTGTGCCACCAGGGAAGCCCAGAAAAAAAAACAATATTTGATAAAATTGTACCTTAGTTCACATATTTAAAATAAAACAAATTTTAGCAATCTAAAATTTCAGCAATCTAAAATTTTAAGGGAACTTCCTTAAAATGATAAATATCTTCAGCAAAAAGTTGTGGCAAACAGCATAGAGACAGGAACAGGACAAGTAAGTCAGCTATAGTGAAAGGGAAAGATAAACTATCCATATTTGTAGATTATATGATTGTTTAAGTAGTTTAACATAGAAAGTATAGAGACAAAATATTTAATTTACTAAGAGTGTAGTAATGTTCCTGGGTGTAAGATAAAAATGATAGTAATAATCGATATCAATTTTATTCCTCATAAGGGAAGGTAACTCCAGATGGCACTGGAGGTTCCTTTCCTCTCCAATTTAAACTACTTCATCAATTTTCAGTTGTCTCAATCATGTCTAGGCTGTACCTGCACCTAAACTTTGTAGGCTCCTTCTTCCTAAGAAGGCCATATCCCAGATGAGGAAGTTTCTAATGTGTTCCCCTTTGCAGAACTGTTAGAGTGAGCCCCTCTCCTGGCATAGTCTCTGTGGTGCATCTTGATAGGATTGGCCTAAACACAACTCTTTTGGGGTAATGAGAGTCTGTGGAATTGTGAGTGCTTTGTTGCTTCTCTGCCTGGATATTTACCTAATAAATATTATTTAGGTACACACACTAACTCCACTTTTAAACTGTGGAGTTAGTATATGTCAGTGATCCTATGTATGGTGCCATAATTATGCATTTATAAAATAAAATAGGGAAAAACTATATACATATCATTATAAGAGCAATTCTATAAATTATCTAGGAATAAATCTACAAAAAGATATGCAAAATCACTAAAGAAAATTACAAATTATTTTGAAGAATAAAAATGAGGCATGAATAGATATTCATGGATACTAATGTTCAAACTGTAAATTATAAAAAGTTCCCAAAGAAATCTATAAATCTAGAAATAAATTAACTAGAAATTAATCTAAAAATTCAAAAGCAAATTCTACAGGCTTCATGGATATGTTAATGTATAGTAAAAATTAAAAGTATAGCAATGTGATTTAGAATGGTAAACATACATTTCAGACAAGTGGTTACTTCTGTGGGAGGAACACATCATTGGAGAGGCACACATAGGCAATGAAATAAACCTAAGATATTTTTTTCTAAAATGAATAAGATTTGAGCTTAAAAGTCAAATATCAATTTTTAAAAACTTGGTCATTTGTATATGGATGTTCGTTATATGCTTATGAAGATTTCCGTACATTTGTAATATTTCACAATAAAACATTTAAAATAGTGGTGGTGCAAGGCTGTATCAGCTGAGCAGTAATTTTATATCTGAGGTTTAAAACCGAGAAAAGAGAAAACTAAATGACTCTAGTGGTCTTTTGTTGTAAAGACGTCATTATTTTAGGACAAATGTAGTAGCAAAATCAAGGGGAACATAGAGAGATCGCCCCTCTGCCCTGCTGTCCCCACACATGCATGACCTCCTCCATCATCAGCATATCCCACCAGAGTAGTTTGTTACAACTGATGGGTCTACACTGACACATCATTATCGCCCAAAGTCCATAGTTCACATTACAGTTCACCCTTGGTGTTGTACATTCTATGGGTTTGACAAATGTATAATGATGTATATCCACTCTGGTGGTCTCTTACACTCAACAGGAAATCATGTTTTTTTCCTGACCTAGATGTCTTTACTTCTTTGAGGACTATAGAAGACACACTGAATAATATGATATATAACAATATAATATAGCAATGAATGAGAACAAAATCTGTATTTGAGATTTAAAATAAGGCAAAAGGAGGAATGGAAAGAACTACATGAATCTCATGGCCTTAATACTATGAATATAGTTTGAATAGTAAATCAAGATTTTCCTTACTGAATTTCCTTGAAGACTCCAGAAGACACATTGAATACCATAACAAATAATATTCTCAATAGGAGATATAACCTCCTCACAAATTTTGCAGAGGTGAACCATTTATGGCTGTATCATATTTCACCCTTAATCTGATTGTGTAATTTTCTTAAAATACACTTTTATAAAATAGAATTTAAATGTTAGAATAATTGTTAGCTTTGGATGTGACTTTTTTGTTGATCTTTTTAACTAAAGGATAAAGCTTGCAGAATCTTGAGAAATATATATTTAATAAGTCTTGCAAACTCTCCTCAAATCCCAGCCATCTTTACAGACTTGATGGCTGCTGGAATGTAGCCAGGCTGCCAGAAATGAAGTAATGGAAAGTACCACTGAACACACTGGAGGAGTACAGACACTACATGAAAAAGGGTACCCAAAAAAGTTACTTTGTGGGGATAATTCCACACCTTTGCATATAGGGGTGATAGAGAAACTAATTTATAGATACACAGACATGTGTAAAGCCCAGTGAAATAATCTTATTATTAATATTGGATGCATCATTTTAATGGGAAACAAAAGACCTTTGCTTTCTCTTCTCAATACTATCACTGGCAATTGTTTAAAATTAAACCGGTGATTTTTTTTTACTTCCTATTATTCAAAAGAATATTAGATCCTAATTACTTAGGAGTGCTATGGCCAGAATTATTTCTGCTTTAGTTTATTCTTTAATAATACTCCATACAAGTTTCTTAGATTAATAAATTCATTCACCTATGGCCACAGTAACAATAATAACAAATATAACATTTTTATTCTCATCCAGTATGTGTACTTCCCAGTGATAAAATCACGCTAATTTGAAGAGAGTAATTTGTTTACTTTCATGATTAGCATTTTTGAAAAATTCTGTTTTGTAGAAAAGTTACTTTTTTTTTTTTGAAGTTACTTTTTTAAGCCATTATTCTATGAGCTGGCATGTCACCTAATCAAGAAAAAAAAAAGTTGGAGGAGTCTGCCATGTACGTTGATATATAAGATTTTGATTACTCTTTCTAGAAGCAAATACACAATGACATTATTGAAATGTGAGGAAAATTATAAATACACTGATAGTAATTTCTGCCTTATTTATGACATTCTTTCTTCTAATGAAAGATTTAAAAGCTTTTTTTTGTCTCTACATAAAAAGGTGCATGTTGGTTTATGAAAGGGCAGCAAGTGTTCTTGTTAGAATATTGCTTTGGGGGTAATTAATGACTAAGGATGTACGCAACAAAAGAAATTTTTTGTGTGTTATTGCTAAGGCAGCAAATTCAGCCTGACATTTCCACAGCACATCCTCCAATTAAGAAGGCAGCTGTCATATTGACCGAGTTGATCATCTGTTTCTATGTCACCAGAGAATGAGAGGGTTCAAGTTTAAAAATTAATGTTTCCTTGGATTTTTGTCACTGACGACAAGAAAAATATTCATCTTGATTGTCTTTCTGGCTTTGCAGAGTTAGACTTGTTTTCTGTAGGTCTGAATTATTAATATTGGTATAGGGCAGGAGTCTTTTAAAAAATACAATAAAAGTAAGGATTATTTACTTGTCTTCTGCCCTCTGTGAAAAGAAAAAAAAAGACTGCGATGTCTGATAAAATGGTTTAGTTGAATGAAAATGTCTATATGAAGGCTTGTGAAGTTTTAGTCATACCAAAATTGATTTTAGAAAACAAGCTAAAGAATTAATGTAATAGTAAATTTACAAATCCTTCTATTATGGATTGCACATATCTTCTCTGCATTGGTCCCTAAATACTTTTAGTCTGTGTCTCCAGGTTCTTCACAATACCTTTGATACTAAACATCATGTCGTATAACAGAAACACATGCCCACAGGCATAGAGACTGAAGAAAAAAATCAAGTTGGCTGTTTTTGTGTGTTTTGTAGTATGTACAACATTAATTTTTTTACCTTTCTGTCCCTTTTTAAAAAAATTTGTTGGTTTCAAATACAAATGTTGATCTGATGACAGAAGGCATCAGATGGAATAAAATATAAATGATGGGAAATCAAATGAGAATGTGAAAAGGAAAGGTGAGAGAGAAGTACAAAACTGGATAAAAGAGGAGGAAAGAGAAAAGTAAGCAGATAAAGAATGAGGTAAAGAGAAAAGGAGAGAACAGAAAACAAGAAACATTGAAAATCTGCATGCTTCTAAGCCCCTCAGTTGAGGAATGTAATTTAGAAGACAGTCGAAAAACTTTAAAACTAAATTTTAATTGGTTTAGAAAATTCATATTGCTCCTACTTAATCCCTTAAAATATCACTTCTCTTCATATCAGTTTCTACCATTACATTTCTCCATACTCTTCCTATCATTTATTTGAGCTATATCCATCTAATATAAAACATTTTAGATCTTGGCAAATACCAGAATTGCAAATGAAAATCAATTAAAATGTCAATTCTAAAATTAAGGTATATGTCTAATTCTGGGATAATGTGAGAGTGAAATAAAGTATTAATTTATACAAAAAAGCGTACTTTTATATTAAGTGAATAAAGAAGTTTACAAAACTAAAAAATATGGTTCCAAAAGTATAAGCAGAACTGGAAAGAACATCCTTGCCTATGGAGACTAGAGGTTGGACCAGTCATGATGAGGTGAGTTTGAAATTGAGTATAATGCTTCCCTGTTGCTATAGTTGAATTCAGAGGTGAGCAGAAGGAATGTGACACAAGACACCAAAAGCATCTGCTATAGGAGTTAAGAATGACTGCAAAGATGGTTAGCCTGAGTAGCTGGAAAAATGAAACTTCCATCAATTGAAATGAGAAAGCAATATGTGGGGCAGATTTTTGGACAGATTGACTTTAAAGGGTCTACTTTTGTTCAAGTGGAGATATCAAAGAGTCAGATAAATTTGGATTTCAGGATCTATTCTGAATATATGCATTTAAATGTCATCAGCAGGTTAATGATATTTAAACACATTACTATGTTTTGGTAAATAATTTGTTTCTTTTTCCTCGATGCTATCCATCCATTCCCCAGCTCTTCAAATTTTACCATTCTACTGACAAATGATGGCATTGTTTATATTTGAGCTCCATTCTAGCCTACCTTGAACCCATCTCCATTCTTTGATTGATTTTAAGTTTTGGTTTCAAAATCTCTCATGTTCTCTAGTGAAAAATTCCTGGCCTTAAAGAACCCTATTCTTTGAGTTAATCCTGCTAGATAGTATGAAATTCAGGTAGATACAGGCTCATGCTTTGAGACTCCACATATCTGTCACTACTGCAGAATACATGTCCAATTTTTGAGCTCCACTTCTGCTTAAAATTTAGATCCCTGTCCTCAATCCAGCTGGGCCTCCTCTCATTGTCAGACATGAACCTCTACTTTTATTTTATTTTGCCTATTCTCAGCTCTTTGCCAATGGATCTGACCAATGCCATCTATATACCTGGTAGTACATTATGTACCATTGGTCACAGACTTCAGGATGATCTAACTTACCTAATGTTTAGAAGAAACTCATTTTTAGCCATTTTAAATGCACCTTTTGTTCTATACAAATAATTTATAAATTCATACTTCACTTTGATCTTGTCACTAAATGATTAAAATCTTATAATTATGTAAAATAAAGTTTTATAAACTCAAAATGTTCTGGTACTTGCATAATTGAATCCATCTCAATACTTACACATAATAAATTCTGCATTCACAACTCTAAATAATTATTAATATAACATTAAAGTTTAAAAACCTTAGCTGTAAAAATTTTCATTCCATTGGCCATTTTACTTCAATCACTTGTCATCTCTTAATTGGACCAAATGAATAACACAACCTAAGTAGAATATCAAATAATAAAATTTCTTTCAAAATGTTACAGTATCCTAATGCAAGAAACTAGAAATTGAAGACCAAAATACACCCAAAGCAATTGGAAAGAAGGACATAATAAAGATACTAGCAGAAACCACTTTTGTTGAAATTAGGAATACAATAGAGAAAAACTAATGAAACAAGAAGATGATTTGTTGAAAGGATCAATAAAATTGATAAACCTCTAGTAAAACCAACAACAGTATGAAGAGAGACGACACAAATCACCAATATCAGGAGTGAGATAGGGCATATCACCACAAAGACTGAAGCCATTAAAATGATATGGAACTACTACTAGCAATTTACACTAATTAGTTAAGCAACTTAGATGAAATTGACAAATTCCTCAAAAACCAGACAACTAAAACTCAACGAATTTTAAAGGGATCATTGAGTAGCCCTATAATTAGTAATTTATTTCAAACTTTCAAAAGCTCCCATAAAATAATCTCCAGTTCCAGATAATTTCATTCAAAAATTCTATCAAACATTTAAATAACAATTAACACCAATTGTGCACAATGTCTTCCAGAAAATAGAAGAGAAAGGAACATGTATTACTTTCTCATTGATTCTGTAACCAATTTTTATAAATTTAGTGGCTTCAAACCACACAGATTTATTCTCTTATAATTCTATGTCTTATGTGGCTAATATCCAGGTCATCAGGGTGAGTTCCTTTTGAAGGCTCCAGGGAAGGCTCCTTGACTCTTAAGGCTTCTGGCGACTGCCAGCAGTCCTTAGGTTGTGGTCAGGTCACTCTAATCTCTTCTTCTATCTTCACATCACCTTCTCCTCCAAGTGTATCTAATTTCCCTGTACCTTCCTCTTATAAGGACTCTTGTGATTACAAAATAGTTAGGTATATACTTAACAAAACATGGGCAGACTCTGTACATTGAAAATTACAAAATGTTCATGAAAGAAATCAAAGAAGATGTAAATAAATAGAAAGACATGCCATGTTTATGTATTGAAGACTTCATATAAGAAAGATGTTAATTCTCACAAACTGATCTATAATTTTAAAGCAACTGCTATTAAAATCCCTGAAAGTCAGGCTTCCCTGGTGGCACAGTGGTTGAGAGTCCGCCTGCCAATGCAGGGGACACGGGTTTGTGCCCCGGTCCGGGAAGATCCCACATGCCGCGGAGCGGCTAGGCCCGTGAGCCATGGCCGCTGAGCCTGCGCGTCCGGAACCTGTGCTCTGCAACGGGAGAGGCCACAGCAGTGAGAGGCCCACGTACCGCAAAAAAAAAAAAAAAAAAAAAAAATCCCTGAAAGTTTTATTTTATTTTATAAATAGACAAGCATACTCTAATATTTATATGGAGAAACACCAGTCCTAGAATACCTAAAACGATCTTAACAACAACAACAAAATAGTGAAAAATATCACTCTACCAAATATTAAGGCTTATAATCATCATAATAACAGTGTGGTTGTGGAAGAGGATTAGAAATATAGAACACTGGAATAGAATGAAGGATACAGAAATAGACCCTTAAAATATGCTCAACTAATTTTTGACAAAGGTGTAAAAGGAATTAAATGGAGACAGAAGAGGTGTTTTTAATAAATGACACTGGAACAAATGAACATCCATAGGCAAAAAGAGCAACAAACAAAAAACAGAACCACATAAACCTCACGTCTTATACAAAAATGACTCAAAATCGATGATGGAGTTCAATGTAAAATTGTAAACCTTAGGACAAAAAAGAAAAGAAATAACTTTAGAAAAAACCTTCAGGATAGCTAAGCAAAGAGTTCTTAGATTTGACACCAAAACCATGATCAATAAAAGGAAACACTGATAAGTTGGACCCCATGAAAATTCATCACATTTGCTCTGTAAAAGCCCATGTAAAAAGGAAGGAGACAAGATAGAGACAGAGAGAAAATATTTACAAACCACACATATGACCAAGGACTAGTAGATAGAATATACAAAGAACTCCCAAAATGTAACCAAAAAAACAACAAAAAATCAAATTAGAAAATGGGCAAAGGACATGAACAGACAGTTTACTTATGAAGATACATAGATAACAATAAGAACATAAGAAGGTGTTTAACATTACTAGCCACAAGGGAAATACAAATTGAAACCCCCATGAGATATTCCTACAAATCTATCAGAATATCTAATACCAAAAACAAAAACAGCAACACCAAATGATGTAGAAAACTTGGATTGCTCATACTTGTTGATGGAAAACAGTTTGACAGTTTCTTTTAAAATTTATCATGTAATTAGCATATGACCCAGTGGTTTCACCTTTGGACATTTACCCCAGAGAAATAAAAACTTGTGTTCGCACATCAAAAAAAAAATCCCAAAACTAAAACAAAACAAAAATTAAAGTAAAAAGACCTGTAAAATAATATTTATACAAACTTTATTTGTAATAGCCCAAAACTGGAAACAACCTAGATGTCCTTCAACAAGTGAGTGGTTAACCAAACTGTGGTACATACATACCATGGGGTACTTCACAGCAATAAAAAGAAACAAACTGTTGATATTCAAAAACTTGGATGAATCTCCAGGGAATTATACTTAATGGAAATTTTGGTGGGTGGTGGTGCTTGTGGTGGCAGTGGCAGTGGTAGAATGAGGCCAGAGAGAAGTGAGTGTGGTTATAAAAGGACAATAGGAGGAATGCAGAGGAATCCTTGTAGCATTGGAACTGTACAGTATTGGAGCAGTTGGAACACTACATTATTGTAGTGCTGGAGACTCAAATCTACAAAGGTGATAAATTGTATAAAACTTAATATAGACACACACACACACAAGTACAAGTAAAACTGAGGAAATCAGAATAAGATTAATGGATTGTATCAATATCATTATTCTGATTGACTAATATAATTTTGCAAAATATTACCAGTGGAGAAAACTTGGCAAATTATACAAGGAATTTCTCTGTCTCATTTTACAACAGCACAGTAATCTACAATTATTGCAATAAAATTTTTAATTTAAAAATGCTTCAGTACCTGGAATAAATATTTAGTGAAGAGATTTAAGAATCTGTGTCTCTCTTAGCACCCTACTCTAAAATCATCTTTATTTTTTACATGTAAATTTCTCAATGACTATCAGAGTTAAGTTACTGCTGTACAAATTAGATTGTATCCATCTTTGATAGGGCAATCGTTTAACCTAATGCTTTCTTATACTGTAAATTCTTACTGGTAGAATGATAGAAAATGACTAGTTTCTATATTGGTATCTGTTCTTTCTGTTATAAAGCTTTATATTATTCATTTAAAGCATATTCTCAGGATTACATTATTTGAAAATGTAGTCAACATGTAACATATATGACACCTAGATCATCTCTCTGAAATATATATTATTTTTTTGCATTTGTTTTTTCAGAATGCACATACTTCATAAATGATTTGGTATTTCTTGCACTTAATTTTTTCATAGTTTCTTCAGAATTAAAAAATAAGATATAAAACATAAGGGAATTTATTTTCACCTATTAAAGGTAGACAAATATCAATGGAAGAGGAGAGAGAGAGCAGAAATCACCCAAATTTATAAGACCATTTGCTTTTGGATAATGATGTCAAAACCATCTAATAGAGAAAGGAAAGCCTTTCCAAAATATTTCTGGAAGAACTGGATAACTGTAGGAAAAAATAACCTTGATTTTCCCTCACATTATATTCAAAAATTAACTTGAATAGATCTAAATTTACAAGGTAAAATCATAAATAATTAAAGAAAAATAAAAGATAAACCATATTGCATTAAATATATAGTATTAAGGAATTCAACCTTATAAAGTAAAAATTACCCAGAGGTTTCCTAGAGTAGTACTACTAAAATATGGACTGTGTATTTGTGCTGATTCATAAACTGCTTTTACCTTATATCTGTGACAAAATAAGTTCAAAAACTGAGAATAAGTGTTTTGAAATTTTATAGCAGTATAACATTACCAGGATATTATCCACAATTCTCCTAGAAGATATTCCTGGGAGTTGCCAGGAAACTTATCCTAGGGTCTTATAGGACAACACCTCAAAAAGTGTGGGCTGTGGACAGATGCCAATTCATGAACTTTTTTTTAAACTCCTCCATGATGACAGAAGCCTAGACATTGAAAGTAAATGGTATAAATTTTTTTTAATATCTTTATTGGAGTATAATTGCTTTACAATGGTGTGTTAGTTTCTGCTTTATAACAAACTGAATCAGTTATACATATACATATGTTCCCATATCTCTTCCCTTTTGCGTCTCCCTCCCTCCCACCCTCCCTATCCCACCCCTCTAAGTGGTCACAAACCACCTAGCTGATCTCCCTGTGCTGTGCAGCTACTTCCCACTAGCTATCTGTTTGGTAGTGTATATATGTCCATGTCACTCTCTCACTTTGTCACAGCTTCCCCTTCCCCCTCCCCATATCCTCAAGTTCATGCTCTAGTAGGTCTGTGTCTTTATTCCTGTCTTACCCCTAGGTTCTTCATGACCTGTTTTTTTTTCTTAGATTCCATATATATGTGTTAGCACACAGTATTTGTTTTTCTCTTTCTGACTTACTTCACTCTGTATGACAGACTCTAGGTCCAGCCACCTCACTACAAATAACTCAGTTTCGTTTCTTTTTATGGCTGAGTAATATTCCATTGTATATATGTGCCACATCTTCTTTATCCACTCATCTGTTGATGGACACTTAGGTTGCTTCCATGTCCTGGCTATTGTAAATAGAGATGCAATGAACATTTTGGTATGTGACTCTTTGAATTATGGTTTTCTCAGGGTATCCAATCCAAAAATGGGCAGAAGACCTAAATAGACATTTCTCCAAAGAAGATATAACGATTGCCAACAAACACATGAAAGAATGCTCAGCATCATTAATCATTAGAGAAATGCAAATCAAAACTACAATAAGATATCATCTCACACCGGTCAGAATGGCCATCATCAAAAAATCTAGAAACAATAAATGCTGGAGAGGGTGTGGAGAAAAGGGAATCCTCTTGCACTGTTGGTGGGAATGTAATTTGATACAGCCACTATGGAGAACAGTATGGAGGTTCCTTAAAAAAACTACAAATAGAACTACCATACAACCCTGCTATAAAATTTTGAAAGCAATTTGGTATTGCCAGGATATTGACTGGTGTGTAGATCAGTTTGGGTTTGTTGAATTTGCATGGTGAGTCAAATGCAGGGCAACGTGCTTATTAGTAAGAAACAAAAGGATTACATCACAGCATTGGTTATTTTAAGGGTAGTCTGTTAGATGTTTCCCCAAAGCATGTGAAAAGTGAGAAAATGTATTTATTTTTAATATAATTGTTTATTTTATAATCATTCTAAATTTAGAAGCTTTATTTATAGTTAAAAACTTAATAGATAATTCAGGGAAGTAAAACATTATATAATTTAAATTCTAACTTAAAAAAAGCCCAACTACAATCCACTTGTATTATTTGTCAAAAGAATAAAGAAGAAAAAAGAAATGCATTTCTGAGTGTGACAGTAGCAGTAAACAGACCATGATGGCAGTGATTTTGAAAATATGAAAACCAAAGTGCACTAGTTTTATACAGAATGTGATAACTAACATATTGTTCCATGTTGTAAGCATAAATAAAATGCTAAAACCAATACATGTTTTCTGGCAGACATGTACTAGTTAATGATGTAATGAAGCAATCAAAACTTCAGCAAAATTTAGAGACAAATCGTAAAGAATTAAGTTCAAAACAAAGGAATAAAATTTTTTTAAATAGTTTTGAATTTAAATGTTATAGTAGCATACATGCTAAGTACTTTACTGGCCTGTGAAAATATTAGTAGAAGGCTGTACCAAAGATGTTTACCTGAATATTTGGTGATGGATGCTGTGACAGCGTGGAACAAGCCTAGTCATTTTATAACTTTCATTTACTCTTCTTTTTGTCAAATCTCCAAGAAAACAACCAATAATGGTTGTTTAGAATAAAAAAAAATGTTACTGCATACCTTTCCATATAAAATGAAGCATTTATTAAAAAAAATCTAATAGTACTTGTCATATGTTGATCATTTACTACCTATAAATTTGGGGATCAGCAGTCTACAAGTATTATCACTTAATTTTCCTATTATGCTCATAACAACTCTGCAATCTCTCTCTCCAGCTCTGTCTCTCTCTGTCTATATATATACATGTTAGACTATTATAATATATATTATATATAATCAGTATATATTAATAGAAATATGCAATCATAAAATACATCTATGTCATTATTTGAAATGTATCTATGCCTATACTTACATCTCAAGCTACACCTATATCTATTTACAATTATTTATAACTACAGTATATCTAGTTCTTTATGAAAGATTAAGTTCTACAACAATCACACCCAAGACTGTTTAATTTCACTGCTAGTGATTCTACCACCATTCTCTTTTATCTCGTGGTAAGAAATATTTAAACATATCCAATAAACCACATGACTGGGAAGTAAATACTTTCAATGCCAAGAACAGGTATCCCCCACTTTTTAAAAGTTTGCTTTACACTATTTTGCTTTTACAAAACACCTACATTAGTACCTCTTTTCACTAACTGAAGGAAATTGAAAGAGGATTTTTGCTTTTACAAAAAAGGTGAAAAGTTAAAATAGCATTCAGCTCTTGTTTTGCAGCAGCTGTTACAGAGGTAGCAGGTACCTTGAGGAGAGTGAGTGGCACCACCAAGCCCCTTCCCCAGGAGCTATACTCAGCATCTCAGTATTAAGCCACCATAACTTTGAACTGTGTCTGAGCATCTGTGCTTTATCTCAATTTATTTTGTGCATTTGTTAGCAAGATGTATATAAGGTAATTGTTTCTCCACTTTATACCATTTCATAGGAATGCTCTGCTTTCAGATAGCAGGGGGAAACTGTACTGCCTTTCTAGCCATTTTGTGTATATTTTAAAAACATACTCGGAAGATATATAGCTGAGCTGCAAATGCTTCATATACTCATTGTAAAAATAAACAGATCCCAATAGCATTTCACCACCCAGTGTGTGTCTACTGTACTGTGGATATTTGTCTTTATTATGCTTTTGACACAACTAAAGAATGGAAATATAACAATCCCTAAAGCTCTTGCCTTAAAGACTTCAGGGTTTATTCAACAAGCCCTCATAAAATTCAGCCTTTCAGTAGGTGAGACTGATGTACAGTAACTTAGGAAGAAAAATAAGGACACACTTATCTTAGATGCAGCATCTGAAAGCCAATCCTGGGATATTCTTTGCATTCTACAGTTTCAGTCTGTGTTATGCTAATACATTAAGCTATTAAAACTTCATGAGTTCTTTTGTTACTTTTAGGTGTTTGTTTGGCTATTTCTGCTGTTTTATATTCAATAAGATGAGTGGTTATAGTTGTAAGATCAATGAAAAAAAGTTGAATTTCTAAAAAGAACAGAAAAAAATAAGTAAAATATAGTTTTTAAAATATATTTTGTCTAGATATAGTACTTGTAAAAATAATAAATGTTAAAATGCTAGGATATTGGGACTTCCCTGGTGGCATAGTGTTTAAGAATCCACCTGCCAATGCAGGGGACACGGGTTTGAGCCCTGGTCCGGGAAGAACCCACATGCCGCAGAGCAACTAAGCCCATGCGCCACAGCTACTGAGCCTGAGCTCTAGACTCTGCAAGCCACAACTACTGAGCCTGTATGTCACAACTACTGAAGCCTGCATGCCTAGAGCCTGTGCTCCACAACAAGAGAAGCCACTGCAGTGAGAAGCCTGTGCACCTCGACGAAGAGTAGCCCCTGATGATTGCAACTAGAGAAAGCCTGTACGTAGTAACAAAGACTCGACACAGCCAAAAATAAATAAATAAATAAATTTTAAAACAATAAATAAATAAATAATAAAATAAAATGATAGGATAAAAATTGAGTTTACTATTTTTATTAGCCAATTATACTTGGCTGCAAATTAAGTTCCCATGATTTTAATATAATCTTATTATTGACCTTCATTATAAAATTGCAGAAGTATCTCACCAGACTAAAATTCTTTATCAGAATTAAATGTCATAATAAAGTCAATTAAAGATATTTTCTTGAGGAGTGAAAGCATAAAGTGTTGCTATATGTAAATTTTTGTGCCCCGCCACCCCAATCCATACGTTGAAGTCCTAACCACCCAGTGTGTCTGTGTTGTGTTGTAAGGCTAAATGAGGTTGTAAGGGTGGGGCTCTGATCTTATGGGATTAGTGTCCTTATATCAAGAAAAGAAGATACACCCCAGAGAGCTTGCCCTCTGTCTCTGCCTGTGAGATCTTGTGAGAACAAAGAGGTCATGTGAGAACACATCTTGCTGACAGCCACCCACAAGCCATGAGAAGAGGCCTCAGAATGAAAACTACCTTGTTGGCACTCTAATCTTAGAACTCTCAGCTTCTAGAACTATGAGAAATAAGTATCTATTGTTTAAGTCACCTAGTTTATGGTATTTTGTTACATCAGCTCAAGCTGACTAATATACTATATCTGCCAGAAGTAATAGTTTACTTTACCTTTTAAATATTTTCAGCATTTAGTGTATTTTTAAGATTTTGTCCTCCACTTTCTGACTTTGCACTCTATTAGGGGTTCTTAACTGATAACAATTTTCACACTTAGAAGAATATATATACATATCATCCCTCCAAAAACAAATGGATTACCTCATACAAATTGGTGTTAAGAACCATCAACGGCATATTCCTATAAACAGAATAAAATGATTATTGTTCTGAAATTCACCACTTAGGCTTAAACTTGAACCCTTTACTATAATAGTGTAGACTCAATTTTATATTTTGTTATGTTAACACTTTATCATGTGTTTAGCATTTTTTTTTTTTTTTTTTTTTTTGTGGTACACGGGCCTCTCACTGCTGTGGCCTCTCCCACTGCGGAGCACAGGTTCTGGATGTGCAGGCCCAGCGGCCATGGCTCACAGGCCCAGCCACTCCGCGGCATGTGGGGTACCCTCAGACCGGGGCACGAACCCATGTCCCCTGCATCGGCAGGTGGATTCCCAACCACTGCACCACCAGGGAAGCCCCAATATTTTAATATTATGTTTTTCACTGTTGTTATTTAGGGTTATTATATATAAACTAATATTCATGACTATAACTTTTCTTAAGGCTTCCCTTAAGGTTAAATATTTAGAAATTTAATATTTTTATTATTAGAAATGATACTGCAATAAAATTTTCCTGCATTTAGCTTTTCCTTCTTTTGAATTATTGTTTTAAGGGAATGCCCAGAATTGTGATACAAAGTATTATATTACCATATGATTCTGAGCAACTTTGGAACCCACCAGCAGTACATGAAATAGTTGATTTGCTTTTAAATCACCAAAATTTGGTATTATTTTCTTTAAAATATGTACATACAGTGTCATACATATAAGACAGAGTGAGAGAAAAATAACACATTTTCTGATTTATAAGAACTTCACAATACAAAACAAATAAAAATATAAGCAACTAAGGGGCTTCCCTGGTGGCGCAGTGGTTGAGAGTCTGCCTGCCAATGCAGGGGACACAAGATCGTGCCCCGGTCTGGGAAGATCCCACATGCCGCAGAGCGGCTGGGCCCGTGAGCCATGGCCGCTGAGCCTGCACATCCAGAGCCTGTGCTCTGCAACGGGAGAGACCACAACAGTGAGAGGTCCACGTAGACACACACACACAATATATATATATATATATATGCAACTAAATACATCTAAAAGCTATATTGCAATATAGAACACACATTGGAGAGGTAAACATTTTTAAAAAGCTTGAAGATCAATGAAGAAAATGTATACATCCACAATGAATATAACAAGGATTGGATTTTTTGTTTTTGTGTTTGTTTGATAGAACAGGCTGAAAAAATTCATGGGAGTAAAATGGTACAAGTCATACTTAGAGAGAATTGAATTGTCCAAAGCTAAGTATTATGGGAAGTTTAGAATCATCCAAAGTTAGGTGTTTTTGCAATGAATCAGGCCATAACGGGGTTGAGGTTGATAGATTGAAATTTTAAAGTAAAACTTATACAGCATCATGTTTTTCCAAATCCAAATAACAGTTTAGTTTCATTTCTCTAATATTTTTATTATAAAATTTTTCAAGCAGAGTAAAATTGATACTATGAAATGATATATGTGCTAACTAAATCTAGATTATTAACATTTTTCCATATTTGCTTTATATATATACATTTTAACTAATAAAAATTACATTGTAGACATCAGGACAATTCATCCCTAATTCAGTATGCATCTTCTAAAAAGAGGGACTTTCTTTTTCATAATCACAAGATATTATTTTTAGCCGTGCATTTCAAACAGGATTCTATCATAGTGGATGCACTGCATTTGTTTTCTGAGACTCTTAGCTCTCTTTTAATAGAGAACAATACCGCTTTATTTTTTATGACCCTGGCTTTTTAAAATAACTTGACTGATAGTGTCTATTATATAATTTAAATTGTTCCCCTCATCTAGATTTTGCTATATAAACTGAAAGTTATGTCCAAAAGCATAATTAGATTCAGGTTAACAGTTTTTTGGCATGAACACTTCATAATAAAGTATTCCACATTTTATACCCCATCACATCAGTGGGTGCATAAGGTCATGATTGACCATTAATAATAATGGTCATTTGCTTGAGATAATGACAAGAGACTCTTCATTGTAAAGATATGGTTTCCCTTTAAAATTAGCAAGTACCTGGGGGTAATATTTTGGCAATGTTGGAATATCTTATTTTTTTCAAAATCTTTCACAGAATGACTGTAACATCTATTGATTCTTCTTGCCTTAATCAATTACGGTTGCTTCTGCTATTAACACCTTTTATGTGTTCATGAAAAATCTCACGATCTGAAAAATAATTCATAAAATATAATAGCTTCATGTTTATTATTTTTTCAAGCTCTTTGGAATGTTCTCACCAAATATCTAAAAGGCAATTGTAATAGGGTAATTGAAACAGATGTATGTCAGCCAGCATTTGCACTTAGCCATTTTCATTTTTATTAGTATGGTGGATGTCACATTGTGGTTTCAATTTTCACTTCCTTTATGGTTTATTAGGCTGAGTGCCTTTTCATGTACTGCTCATTTGGCTACCTTCATTTTTTAACATTTGATTATTTATGTCTCAGAGAGGTCTGTTCTAAGCTGACTTCCCTATAGATACAATGTATCTTTTTTATGTATCAATATATATCTTCTTTTATTTCAGGTAGAATTATTGAATTTGATGTTTTAAGATATCAGAATGACAATTTTGTTGCATTGCTTTACAGTTTTTCTTCAGACATTTCAATTATACTTATGTTGGACTTTTTTGCCTGGTTATATATTATAATTTTAATGCTGAACATTTTTTAAACATCCTACATTTTCTTGGGTCTTTTTATTCTTATTTTATACATTCTTTGATTATGTCTATGGTTTCAGCTAATATCCCTGTTGAATTTTATAATTAGTCTTCATGGTATATAAGAACTGTGATCCAGGTCCAAAAAATAATTTATAAAAGCAGAAGAGTGTCTAAGGATTCAATAATATTAAATTTAAATATAAAATTTTAGTTTCAAAAATAAGTTATTTATAAATCATGATGCATGAAAGTGGTTTGAAATTAGCTATAGAGAGCAGCTTGCCCTTTATCTCTTGCATGCAAGTTAGTCAAATAATGGGAGGAATAATTATCAATGAGCATATAAGAAATACTAATGGAAAATTAAAGAAAAATCAAGTTCATATATTTATGAAAAGGAGGAGGTTATTGTAAAGGAAGTAGTGATAAAATGATTTTCTGTTGCCACATAATATAGAAAGGAATCAGATAATATATACACTGATAGGAGGACTGTAGTGAATTAAAACAAAAAAAGAGAAGGAAATGGTTTGTACCCAAGATATACTGTCCACTGGGTGTCTGGATATTTCTTCATCCCATTGTTTTAGATCTCTGCTTTTTCTAAAATGCACTGAGACATAAAGAATGATTCTAGAAACTGTTAATTGTCAGTTACATTATAATGTGATTTTACTTCATATTGTTTTTGAGAAAAAAGTTTAGACATAGAGAAAAATAAGCCACAACCAATGATGGGAAGTTGTCCAAGACTTGTATCCTAGACTAACCTTTATCTTTCATTCACTCAAATATTTCCAAATCCTTCCATAATAAAATATACACAATCCATTTTTCATTTAAAACAACATTATCAATTGAATTTTTGCTATATCTCCTTTTCTTTTCTTTCTTTCTTTTTTTTTTTCTGAAAGACTATTTGGAACAAAAATGAGCAATAGCATTCAATTAAATATGTGTACAATTTGAGCATTTGTGGATTCCCACCAAGTGATTATTACTTGGTTTAAGCAACTGTGATGTGTTCAGGTAAATCACTCAGTTTGTGCCCCTGGGAAAGTTGACAAATGTCAACATTAAACCTATCAATTCTAATTTACCTCCTTTGAGACAGCACTCTCTTGGCTAGGGTGGATTGGAAAACACTGCAAAGGGACCAGCATTTCATCTTCTAGAAAGGGATGACAGCTAAAGTCACCCAAGGACACATAAACAAACACAGAGCTGTCTTAACAACTTGACATAAGTTAATCATATATCCCCTTCCCTTATTCAAAGACCAAAGTATCCAAAAGTAGCCTTGTGGAGAAATATTGAGAAGAGGTAAGTATATAGAGGGCCATTTGGAAAATATTTATCCTCAGTAGGCTATGTAAGAGTATTTCTCCATATAATTGGAACTAATGCTTCAATTACCTGGGTGTCCAAACAGTGAAGGTTAAGGTAATATACCTTATCACCAGTAAGAACCTCACTTTGTAGCCATTCTTCAACATAACACTTCTATGTCATTGGAGAAATTTCTAAGTTACTTTTGCCAAAACTGTAAAATATGAAGAAATACAATATCTTGATATAATATTTAAGGATTAAGTGACATGTGAGAGCACCAATTACATAACTGGCACACAATAGGTTTTCAATCAAGGTGAGTTTCTTTCCTGAATGTATTTTCAAGTGACCTGTTGTTCACATCTTGTGATGTGACTTGTTCATGTCTTGTGAAACTTAGCTATGTGCAATGAAGAAAACCAATCCCAGACATAATTATAAGGAAACATCACTTTAATAGTAAGCAATGAGGTACACACATTTAATGCCACACTTTAAATGGCAGGACAGGAAAATAAACCACACCGTATCTTCATGTGTATATGTGTTTGTATTCTGTTAAGTTTTCTCTTTTGAATGTTTGTCTTATAATACCTTTATATTAGTAGATAACTGCATATAAGTTATAGATAAATGTATGTATACTGTGTGTGCTAATATTTTATTTTACTGTGAATAATAAAAATGTAAAGATCACTAGTTTAGTTAGTATAAGCAAACACAAACTTTGGGAGTATTTGTGAGGTCCTGCATAGAAGTCCATTGTAAAGTAAATTGAAATTAATTGCCAAATTTCTTTGTGTTAATAGAAATTTATTTCAAAAATGACTGAGGAAATCATTTATGAAAAGAGAACAATTTATAACACCCTCGCCCCACCCACACACACACATGCATACACACACAGAAAACAAACACCAAAATATCCCTGCTTGAATCTGGTTAAATTGCTGACAAAAAGAATGCAAAGTAGATTGCTCCAGGACTGGAATGAGAGGCATGTTCTGAAGAATAGTAAACCTGTCTACAAATGAGCATTTTTCCACTTGACCTCCTTGCCATATAAATTAAATATAGCAAGGAAAATGGCTAAACTGCAGGCTAACATTTAGAGATTATCTAACATCAATATTGGACCCCCTTCTCACTTTGAATTCTATTTAACAAATTATTATACTTCTGTGAAGTTGCTTTTTGCAATGCCAGATTGTGTTTTCTTGCATTATCTCTAGTGGTGAAAATAACCTTTTTGTATTCCTCATGTTTAATTCCCATTGGAATTAAAAATGGACAAATGGACAAACCTTTCTGTGTTCTGTGGAATGTTTTTGGTACTCTTAGAACTTTTCCTTCTACCAATTATAGGTACAGCAAGATAGGTAGATGTCTTTCTTAAGAAATGCTGTGCTCTTCTGGTTTGAACAGTATTAAATACAAACTGAAATAATATGATTTGCATATCTGAAGATAGTTAAAAGATAGGACAAATTCTAACAATGCCATAATTATTTATGTTGGCAAATTTCTGTTTAGCTTATTATATGTTAGTGATTTTAATACCAGTATAGTGCCAAGTGCATAGACTCAGACATCACCTCACTGAAAACATGTATTATAAAAGTAAAAGTGCCATTACTGGAGGAAAAACACTCATACAGTGAGTAGCAGAGCACATATGATGCTCCAACACTTATTATCTCGGAGAAGGTTGCTCAGTCCACACATATCAAAATGTATGCATCTTAGAATTGGCTTTAGAAGAGGGTGCCTGACCCATGAAGCTCCCATAGTTGTTACAAAGAAGGTTGAAGGTTGACTATGTACCAGAAGGATAAACCTTTTTGGTCAAGAAAACACCCTGGTTAAAAAGGGGAGCCTCCTGGGCACAGTGAGGCCTCATCCTATTTTTCACTTGATTTAATGAGATGGAGGCTTCAGGGTATGTCTCTCTTAAAACAGCTGCTCTTAAATAACTAGAACTATCCTCATAATGCTGCTCTTAAATTTAAACTCCAGGAATCGAGTTGGAAGTGGCTTCCAGTTCCATGTTCCAGCTAACGATTACCAATGCTATGAAGACAATTTTAGCAATTTACAGGATATTCTAACGTTTCTTTAATTAGGAGTGACAGGAAGTTTTATAGACAACTTTATCTCCTTGATTTTGCTTCAAACTGCATTGTACATTTGGGGGTTTATAAATTTATCTTCTAATTCCTTCAGTCTAAACCTCTATAGTATGCTCAGATATCTTAAGAACATGATTTAAATCTTATAAACCGTTACTTAAATTTGAGAACCAACACAATGTGAATTGCTTAAAACTTGTAAGTTGCAATGCATTTCATATTAATTTGCTGATTAGTAATGCCATGTTTTGAAGATCTGTGAATTCAACTGGCTTTACTTTCTTTGTTTGATTAATTTATTATAAATGTATGTGATTGAATAAGTAATGTTAAGCTTCATGAAATATTTATTGAGATGAAAATAACTTTTTATATCATTTTTATTGCAAGATTGCAAAACTTTTAGAATTCAAAAGCGTTGACAAGTAAAAGGAAATCATTCAATATTATAGAGATAGTGTTATATTACAAAAAATAAATAAGTAAACACAAATATTCATGAACTCAGACTTTTCTACACATTTTTGCAATATCAGCACTTAAGTGGTCATTAAAAAATCAGAAGCACAGATAGATTTTTACTTTTGTCATGTCTTGAATCTAAGCATTAAAAAAATTTAAAAAATTAAAGTTTTAAAAACTAAAAAAATACTTGTTAATGCTAGTTTTCATGGTTTTAATAATCTATTACTGTAGTAGATTAAATGATTTCCCCCTAAATTCACATCCACCTGACACCTAAGAATGTGACCTTATTTGGAAATAGGGTCTTTACACATGTAAATAGTTAAAGAGATATTGAGATGAAATCATATGATTGCTGTCTTATAGGAGAAAAGAGGAGGAACTTTAGAAACAGAGACACAGATACACAGAGAAGAAAATAATATGAAGATACGGGCAGAGACTGGAGTGATGCATCTACAAAGCAAGGAACACCAAGGATTGCCAGCAGCTACCAGAAGCTAGGAGAGAATAAAGGAAGAGATTCTCCCCCAGAGCTTCCAGAAGGAACCAACCTTGATTTCACCTTGATTTTGGACTTCTGGCTTCCTGAACTGTGAAAGGATATATTTGTATTATTTTAAACAACCCAGTTTGTTGTAATTTGTGTAATTGTGTTAGGGCAGCCCTAGAAAACAAATACAGTTGCCTGATATACCTGATATACCATGCCCTTATTACTTTTCTGCTTGATGCCTGTCCTTGACTTGTCACTTCTGCAACATATTAAATATCTACTATATTCACCACTGTCATAAGGATTTTCTACTGCCAAATTACTGTTTTCTGGTAGTTGAGATATAATTGCTCACCTTAAGGTTAACAGTTCCACAGTGAAAATAAAATCTATGATTTAACTAGTCCAATCTTTTTCTGTATAAAGATTCTAATATTATTTGTTTGATATTGTTATTCTTTAAAATATGTAAAAGAGAGTTACTCATATTTAAAAAAATGAAATATTTAAAATATAAAGAATTAAATAAAAATCTCCCGTAATGAGAGAGAGAAAGAAAGAAAAATGATAGATGGTTAGGTAGACAGATAGATAGACATATAGGTAGACAGGTAGGTAGACAGATAGTTTTATTTTCCATATATATTCTTTCAAAACTGGGATCACCTTGTGTACATAGTTTTATATCCTGACTGTTGAAAACACACTGTATTGAGAACATTTTTCTTGTAATTAGATTCACATTTTATGGTTCCACAATACTTCCATCGTGTAGCTAAATCTTAACACTCTAATTACTGTATTCATTTTTAGGATAAATACATTTCATAGAAAGCATTATTCCTGTCTGATTATTTTCAAAGATAACTACCAAGAATTAGAATTACTTAATCAAATGATAAAAAACTCAGTAACATTTTTAAAAGTTGTTTTGCTTATGAAATATTTTATTTTTCACTGATAGAATGGTCAATTGCAAAGGAAGTCTTCCTAATGTGATCTTCAGCCAAAACACTAAACAATCTTACAATTGATGTTATATAGGCCAATTTAATTTTGTTAGATAATCTATCTTTCAACATTTATTCTATGATAGCTATTTCTAGCAACAAGGTGATAACCAAGGTGACATGTCTCTTTAGATATCCTTCAGTGTTCACAAAGGTGCACAGTTTGTTCATATCCCTTCCATATTCATCCTGGCCCCCAGTTCCCTCCAGGCTTGCCAACTCTCACTTAGCTAATTTGAATACCCTCCTTTGAGGCAGAGACTAATATGGCTCTTTCCCACGACTGTCCACAATCTCAGGATACAAAGTATGGTTTCCATGGGTTTTCTATATCCCTATGCATAGATATTTTTGGTTATGGGTATTTTTTCTTTGTATATTTTAATACCATGTTGTCACATCAAACTTTTCAACAACTTTGCGTTCTTAATGGTAAAAATTTATTGTATCACGGTTTTGCTTTTGGGGTCACTAATTACTCATTCTCACACCATCTACTTTGGAAAAAAAACTAACATCACCCTTAGCACAAGGTATGGTCGTGTAATCTAGTGGAAAGCAATCAGTTTATGTTATTTTTCTGGAGGTAATGATTAGTTCAGAGAGTGGCTGATCAGTCCAAAAAAAGCCGAGGAATCCCATTTTACTACTTTTGAAAACGCTATTTGGAAATGTATATTCTTTTAATCACAAGGCCTGAATCGAAATATAAAGTTAATGCTGCTATAGTTACCTTGAAATCAACAGAAGAGATTTGTTTTTGAAAACAAAGCTAATACGGTTATTTTTTTCTAAAGCCTGGTAGAATACTTCCTTTATTAGCCCTATGGTTTACAAATTTAACAAGAATTTATCTACCTTTTTATCTGACCTGACACTTAGAATTACTTCCAAGCTGTGAAGAAAGCCTGAAAAACAATAAAACAAAATGAAATATTGTATGCTAATGTTTCTTTCTTCCTTGCTCAACCGGGATCTGTGCCATACAGGAATTTGTCCTGCGGATCTAACTTCAGTGTCTACTCTTCCATAGTTTGTACTTTTGCTCTGTGACATTATTTAATTCTTCAAGACTGTTATCCCCAGTTTCACCAATGTTCATTCTATTCTTTATCTTCTCAATGCACTTTTAATTTCAAAACATCCCCTTTTTCAAAAATTTGATCATGTGCTTAGAACATTTCATTTATATGAGTAACATCTTAAATGTCATTAAATGTGTGTGTCTGTGTGTGTGTTGCTGTTTTTAAAATGAAATTTGCTTTAATATGGTTCCTTTTTCATAACAGTTTTGCTAAGTATCTTTCCATCACTTTAAATCAGAGTGGTTTGCAACATTGGCTGTTTACTGGAATCAACAGAAGTGTTTTCAACAATTCAGGGCCTGGCTGTGCTCTGACTAATTGAGTTAGAATCTCTGGGTGTGGGTCCCAGGTGCCACTATTTCTTTAATTCTACTAGATGATTCAGTGCTCAATAAAGTAGAGAACCACTGTGCTAAATGGTTAGTAATCTTTCTTTGACTACATATTTACTTATTCTCTCCTCCTGAAAACTACCATCACATAAAGCTAGTGACCAAGCCGTTGGATTTTTCAGAAGGTGTGAGAAGGATAATTTTCTTCCCCCATAGACTAGCATTGAGCATGCTTGTGCTCAATTATGGATTTATTTAAAAGAAGTCCTTACATCTGTGGGCACCATGTATAAATTAAGGAAGGTCATGCTCTGCAATGCTCCATGTCAATGGGATTATTGTGTTATAAGATTGTGGGAACAAGTCTTCCCCATGATCTGTGGAATTCAATCCATTTTATTTCATTAGAGCCCTCTCAAAGCAGCCATGAAACTGGTGGTTTTTTCCCACAAACTTCCCACAAAGAATAGAGAAGTTTTCCTTCCACTGGCTAGTGACTCTATCATTACTTCTAGTTACGCATCAAGATAGAGTGACATTTGGCATTGTTCATTATTCCTGTGGATAGTTGATAGGGAGAAGTAGTCATAAACATGTACCTCTCACTTGCCAACTTTCCTGCCTTTCAGCTTTAACATATATATACCATTTTTTCTTAGTTTTGTATCTTAGAAACAATATATATTTGGTCCTTAGCAGTGGTTATTATAATGTTAAATCATGAATAAAATGATAATTTGATAAAAATTATAGTTTATTACTATCTGTAATTTAAGAACAGATTATATTAATTCAATACTATTATAGAACTTTCATTCTAAGAATTTATTTTAATATTTGCATTTATTTTAGTAATCACAGCTATAGAAATCATTTAACTCATTTTAATAATCACCGTGATATTTCCTATTCTATAATCTCCTGATTCATAAATTATAATCCATTTTTATGTACTCAGAAAATGTTTTCAAATATTCCATCAAGGGCATTAAAACTGGTTATTTTCTTCTCTTTTACTAGCTAAAAATGTGGTAATAATATGAGAATAGTAAATAAGTTGCTTTTTTTCAAAACTAAGATATTGTTCCATTGTCTTTAAGCATTGACTATAGGAAGTCAGTGTGGCTTCTTTTGAAGTGATAAGGTACTAATCACTCCTCCCTGATGCTTAGGTTTTTTAAATATTATGCTTTTATTTTTTCCATTTTACTAGGATGAAATTTTACACGAGACTGATCTCATTCATCTTATATGGAATGTAGCAAATTCTAATTGACATATATTCCAATTATTTTAGCACCTAAATGTTTTCCTCCTCTTTAATTACATCTTTATTTCTACTGTTTTTATTTTCCTATACATTTTAAATTCAATCTCAATATATTATTATTTATCTCATCATTTTCATCAATATTACTGAGATATAACTTATGTACAATTAAAAGTACCCCTTCAATGAGTTCAAAAAATTGTGCCAAATATATATATCTGTGTAAACGTTACACAGTGAAAATATGGAATATTTTTTCACCACCAAAAAGTTCTCTTATACCTATCTGCTGTCGATCCCTGCCACCGGAGGCCAATGTAATAGCTGTTATGCTTCTGGTACTTTTGATTAGCTCTTCCTATTCTGCAATTTTTATGTAAATGAATCGTGTAGTAAGTTCTGTATTTTGTCTGGCTTTTCTTGCCCAACATACAGCTGCTATTTCAATTTCCCTAAAATTTTTCTTTACTAATTTTTTGTTCTTATTTCAGCTTGTTCTCTGCATTACATGATGTTGCCATGTATACTCATCATGTTATTTTATCTCACTCTTTCCTACTCCTTTTTATCTTCTTAATCCTTTCTAAGTGTCTCAAAATACATTTTTTTGGTTGATTTTCTGCTTCTGTAACAAATACATATTTCAGAAATGTTACATTATTTTATCTCTCAGGATCATATTCATGTTTTATATTGCTTATTTATTTTCACCTAGAACTAATGTTAGTTGACCTCACATTAACCTTTTGAATATTAGTTCAAAATAAGACATAATCATATTTGATAATTTTTAATACATAGACTAAATTTCAATTGGAGCAGCTCTGCTAAATCACAGAGGAAATTTGTATCCCCACAAATACATCTAGCATTACTCTTACCTTTGTTTCAATACTTAGCAATTAAATTTCAGAAACTATGCTTCCCACAGAACTATATTACTATCTGTCTTCTCATACCTGATTTCTTCTAGCTTTCCCTCTGATAAAGTCTCTAAATCTAGAAAACAAGAACTTGTTAGATAATACAGTATTTGGCTCAATAAAAAAACAAACACATTGAGAGATGGAGAATATCTGTATTTTTACAGATAATGGAAGAAAGATGTGGTACTTTTCACTTTTTCAGGATTTCAAAATTATTTTATGGAGATAAAATATATTTTTTCCTTCAAGTCTTATTACTCTCCAAGTTGTCAGATATTCCTTTCAATATATTACTGATACTGAGCAGGACCATGTGGGGTTCCTGGGCAAGCCTTTCTGTGTCCCCCATTTCTTTTTTTTTTTTTTTTGCTGTATGCAGGCCTCTCACTGTTGTGGCCTCTCCCGTTGCGGAGCACAGGCTCCAGACGCGCAGGCTCAGCGGCCATGGCTCACGAGCCTAGCCATTTCATGGCATGCGGGATCTTCCCGGACCGGGGCACGAACCCGTGTCCCCTGCATCGGCAGGTGGACTCTTAACCACTGCGCCACCAGGGAAGCCCCCCCATTTCTTGATTACAGGAAATAGGCGTCATTCAGCCTCCATGACCTAGGTGAGTTCCAACGGGCAGGTTCAAACAGATGCTAATTAGGGAAGGGAAGGGATGAGGAGACAAGGGAGGAACAGTCAAAAGAAACAATAACACAGCCTTGGAGCTGGTTCTCCCTCAAGGGATATACATAACAGTGTCTTTGAACTGTTGTGCAGGTACTTAAACCCCCACCAAGTATGGTGTCCACAAGCACATAGCCCCCAGACCAACTGGAAGAAGAAAATTGATGATGCTGACTCCCACTTACCTCACCACGAACCAATCAGAAGAATGTCTGCAAGCTGATCATGCCCTCTTTGAACCATTACTATAAAACTTGTCACTACCACCTCCAGGTCAGGACACAGTTTTTGAGGGCATTAGCCACTGTAGCTCCCTTTGCCTGGAAAAGCAATAAAGCTATTCTTTTCTACCTCACCCCAAACTCTGTCTCCAAGATTTAATTCGGTGTTGGGGTACAGAGGCCGTATTCAGCTTCATTACCTGTTTACTTTTTGTGATGATAAGAATTTTATTCTTTTATTTTTTTTAAGGTAATTTGTGATGATTTGAGATCAACTGTGACAGGAGTTGATATTTGGATTGTATTTTTGAAAGCAAGCCATAGGATATTTTTAAAAATATATTAAATTCATTAGTTACTGAAATTTAATAATCTTACCGTTACCGAGTCCAAGCTCACTCTGCTTGCCACACAACAGGCCAATAAATCAGGAGACGAGGTGTTGAGGCAAGGAATAGCGACTTTATTCGGAAAGTCAGCGGACGAAGAAGATGGCAGACTAATGTCTCAAAATAACCATCTTATTGGGGTCTGGATGCCAGTTTCTTTTCTAGAACAGAGAGGGGGAGGAGGTGAGGAAGTAAAGTAAAAAGACCATTAGTTTTGCCTGGTTTGGCCAGCATCAGGGAGGGGATGTGTTAATTTCTTCTTTTCTGCAGCCATTCACAGGTAGGCAGGGTCAAATTGTTTCCCTGTGAGCTAAACAAAAGCACTTTAACATTCAGGCAGAAGGGCAGGGTTCCCTGAGGCAGGCAATTATGTATGATTATAATAACAAAAGCAATGAAAAGCAAAGGTTAAAGTCAAAGAAGCAGATCCACTATGGAGTCAAAATTGGCTCTTCCCTGTTACATTACTACAATAATCTTAAAACAGTATTCTTGATTCATAGTTTCTGCTACACATTAGCAGTAATCAAAATGAGCTTAAAATCATTCAAAACTTATGCTATATTTTACATAGGTAAAGAGTACTATAGGTAACTCAAAAATATTTTATCTGTACATATTTAATAATGCATTAAATATTTTAAACACAGCCATGCTTTATAAAGAAGTTGGAGCTCATCTCTCTCTCTGTTTTTTTTGGCAACTGATGTGGTTTTTTTTCCTAAATTGGTTTTTTCCCTCATATTTCTCTAATGAACTAAGTTATTTTTCCAAATAAGTCTTGGAAATATTTTGAACTGACAAAACATGCCCCCTCTAATTTTTTTAATGCGTATATGCAAAAAACCTAATTATATCTAGCAATTCTAGATAAAACAGATTATTTTAAAATTTCCATTTAAATGTCTAATATAGTTGTTATTTCTTGATAATGGAGTTGAATTATGAGCAACACTTAAGTTATTTCTATTTCCAAATAGCAAATTGAAATTAAATATTATCCCAAACACCACAATTTGTTCATGCTTAAAATATAAATTTTAAAAGGAAATAATAAAAGGCCTTTTAAAATAATAGGGTTCAGGGCTTCCCTGGTGGCACAGTGGTTGAGAGTTCGCCTGCCGATGCAGGGGACATGGGTTCGTGTCCCGGTCGGGGAAGATCCCACATGCCGTGGAGTGGCTGGGTCCGTGAGCCATGGCTGCTGAGCCTGCGTGTCCGGAGCCTGTGCTCTGCAACAGGAAAGGCCACAGCAGTGAGAGGCCCGCATATGGCAAAAAATAAATAAATAAAATAAAATAAAATAAAATAAAATAAAATAAAATAAAATAAAATAATAGGGTTCAGTCAATATTCTGCTTCTACTTGTATTAGCATAGACCCTGTGAATGAAATAACGCAAACTCAAGTACTCATTTGTATGCACAAAATGATTTGTATGCAAACACCACTCCTTTATGAGAGTGATTTCTTAAGGAGTAGAATTCAAAGCAATTTCCAATTAGCCTTTAGTTAGAAAAATAGTGAAACTCAAACTTCTATAGCATATCAAGAAAATATAGGGGCTTCCCTGGTGGCACAGTGGTTCAGAGTCTGCCTGCCAATGCAGGGGACACAGGTTCGTGCCCCAGTCCGGGAGGATCCCACACGCCATGGAGTGGCTGGGCTTGTGAGCTATGGCCACTGAGCCTGTGCGTCCGGAGCCTGTGCTCCCCAACGGGAGAGGCCACAACAGTGAGAGGCCCACGTAGTGCAAAAAAAAAAAAAAAAAAAAAAAAGAAAATATAGTTACTAATTTGAAATAGAAGTACTGTGGTAGTGAAAAATTTTAAAACATGAAGTAAATTTTGAATTCTTTAAAGAACAGCATGTAAAAGAAATTAAATTTTGATTTATTTAGCAATAAGTATTTTTTGCTTGTGAAGTAATTCCCTTTTTTGCCCAACGATGGAAATATTAGAGAATAAATACATGGTATATATTAGAGAGTCAATATACAGCATTATGAGATGAAATTTTACACTGTATTTAAGAATTTTATAACTACATTATGAGAAGGAAAATATTTAAGGGCCAGAAAGAATTTTCATTTACCTTGAAAAATTTCACAGTAGATATAATCAGTTGTCATTTTTTATATTTCCACAGTGACTTAAATGTCTTCTTCAGAGACACACTACTTTTTAAAATTATTGGTTTAATTGCTACCAGACTATAAGGTCTACAATAGAAATTATTTTTCTATTTTTCATTTACAATGGCCCAATGAGTTTGGTGTATATTTAGTCCCATTTTACCTGTGAAGAAGTTGAGACACAAAAAGTTTAGTAATTTGCCCAAGTTAATGTAGCTTGGTAAATGACACAATCAAACCAAAGCAGTTTTATCTTCTGTCTAGGAGTCTCTAATATAGTATCTGTTGACTAGTGGATCTCTCTGTAGTGATCCAATGATAAAAAAATAGTCATTAGCTACTTTATCCTACTGTTAGAATAAAGTATAATATTCTATATTTAATACCAGTTATCATATTATGTTTGTCCTTCTGATCAAAACTCTTTATTGAAACTTAATTTCTTATACGGCTTTTAAGCATAAAAAGCACCTAAGCTATTTTTTCTTTGTTGAGTTTAAATTCCAAACTTGTACCAGAAGAGAAAAATAAAAGACATACAAAAGAATTCCAACCTAGGTCTCAGTTTTAACAGAGCTGTGCAAGTCCAGGTACTGGGATGAAGATGTGCAGTAAAAGGGGTGTGTTATAAGACCACTGAGTCTTTGAAAGGAAATGTAAATTTTTGAAAAAACAAGCAGCAATATCTAGAGAAATCAGACAAAACTAAAGTCCTTCAGGTTGGGTTATTTTCTTTAATTTTCTATAGCATGAGTTTTTTTCCTTGTTCCCCTTGGGTGTTTGTGGTTACAATGTTTATAGGCACAGTGGCTTAATCAAGAACACTGATTAAACTTCAAGAGGTCCAAGTACTCCTTAATCCACTATGACCTAGAAGTGAGATTTTAGGCAATCAAGTTAAAGACTCTGGGGCAACATTCCTTCAGATTCACAGGCTGCTCCTTCTTTGGCATTTATCAGTTTTTTTCTTTGAAGAAGATTTTCTTGAATAATAGCAACTAAATAAGAAATACATGAAAACATATCTCTTTAAAAAGCAGAATATCAAGAAATTTCATCTACAAAACTAGCATGTACAATGTCTATGATATTGTTTTGTTTTTAGTCCTAGTAGTTAGCTAGGTCATGGTTGATATGGTTTGAGTAATGTTAGAAAAGGTTGCCATTTCTCACAAATTATTTTTCCAAAGTGTTTCTTTTGCCCCTGAAATCCATAAAGATTTACTTAGATTTATTACTGGCAAAGATATCTAGTGGCTAGTCATTAAAAGTTGAGTGAATGAATCAGGCAACACATTACTATACTATTGATTGTTAATTCAATTCAAGAGACTTTATCAGGTATCTATGAGAAGAAATTATATATCAGACTGTCATGATTTTCTGGGAGAAGGTGAGTAGATTAAAGGAACTGAAACACTAGAATAATGGTGGGAACAAGAAGTCTTTTCAAGCTTGGAGTATGAATAAGAAGGATTGACATTTTCAAAAGTAAAGGAAGGGGTTTAAAAACAAATAGATTAATACTGAGATAAATTTAGGTACTTATAAATTTTAACATGAGCTAATATTTACCATCCACAAGTATTTGGAGACCAATCTATACAAAAAATAATCCCAAAAGTTCCAGCTCAGTGCTAAATTTCAGAAAAATTCATAATAGAAAAGTATTTGATAGATTCTGAAAATGAAGAATACTATGGGTAGCATTGCAATCCACGTCTCTGCATATATCTTATCTAAACAGAATCTGCTCTGAATAATCCTTCCTGGGAATCTCTAAAGGTGAGAAATTTGCCTAAGCCCAGAGTGGAAGATTCAAGGCCATTTTGTGTATCTTGAGTCACAATTATGTGAACAGCCTTCTCCAAAGTCACCCATAGAAGATCTTGAGGTAATCAATTGCCTTATCACTTCATGGCCTTGAAAATGGCAATAAAAAGAAAAGAAAAAATAATAAAAGAAAATAAAAGAATAAAATCAGTCTATTCTATCATCTATCTAGCTAGCTATCAATAATCTATATCTGTATAGATAATACTTAGCTATCTATTGCTGAGTAAAAAATTATGCCCAAATTTAGCAACTGAAAACAACAAATATTTATTATATCATAGTTTCTATGAGTCAAGAATTCTCCTATGGCATGGATTAGCTGGGAGCTTCTGGTTCAAGAACTCTTATGAATTGCATCCAAGCCGTTGGTTGGGGCTGTAGTCTAACCTGAAAGCTCAGCTTGGGGCGATCCACTTTCCAACTCACTCACATGGAAGTTGGGAGGTCCCTGGTATTGGCCATAGACATCAACTCTTTGCCAAATCAGTCTCTCCAAAGGGCTGCACATAATATGGTAGTTTGCTCCCCCAAGAATGAAGAATTCAGATAGACAGAAAAAGATATCCCTCGAGGCAGAAGCCACAGCCTTTTGTATAACCTAATCTGAAAATTAACGTTCCATAATATCTGCCATATTCTATTCATTAGAAATGAGTTAATAAACCCAGATCCAACCCACAATCAGGAGGAGGAGATAACACAAGGGCATAAATATCAGGAAAGGGAGATCATTGAGGGCTATCTTAGAATCTGCCTACCATACTCACACACAATAACACAAAATGAGCTGTTGGGCTTATTATTTAAATCATACCTTTGATAGATGGGCTTTGATGTTTTGAAGACTTAAGGAGAAAAAAGATAGATTTTTAAAAACATTGCTTTTGTGGTCTAGAAATAATTTCACCTTTTTTCTCTGCTTATTTCTAGGCTTCCTTGAAAAAACTTGCACATGTGAAGAGCTCCACACTGCAATCAGAGCATTTTATCATGGCTTTCAGAAAGAAATTACCTCTAAATTATGCAAATTGCCTTAATCAACTAGATAAATATGAGTGTGAATAAAACGCAAAGTGTTGTTGGAGATTCACTGATATGCATGTTATCATATTCATCATTCTTATTGTTAGTGAATGGCCTGTGAGAGTCCCAGGAAAATATGGGTTTCCTGTTTCAGTTTCTGTTCTCTGCTATTTATCTATGCTTTGTTGTTTTATTATTGTTACTGTTAGTCAATTTGACAACAATGTACATAAAGTCATGAAAAAAAATAAGTGGGTGTAATATTTGTTGACTGATTATGTGAAAGAGCAGTTTGATGATATTTGGAGTTTTTTCAGTTTTACTGACAAAGGGATAACTTTCTGTTTTTTGTATTAAAAGCGGAAATACACATACACAAACATTTTCTAAAAAGGAAAAAAATACACTGTAAATTAGCAATCTAAATATTAGTAAAAAAATTACTTTCGAAATCATGAAAAATATACTGACTAAAGACACAAATTAGAAAAAAATATTGTTTGGTCTTATGATTGTACAAAAATAATCATTGGAATTGAGAAGGATGTTGGCTTAGTTTTATTCATTGTTATTTCTAATTGAACAAGAATGTGAAGTTCTTCAGATTAAGATTGCAGGATTGGGCTTCCCTGGTGGCGCAGTGGTTGAGAGTTCGCCTGCCAATGCAGGGGATACGGGTTCGTGCCCCTGTCCGGGAAGATCCCACATGCCGCAGAGCAGCTAGGCCCGTGAGCCATGGCCACTGAGCCTGCGCGTCCGGAGCCTGTGCTCCGCAACAAGAGAGGCCACAACAGAGAGAGGCCCCCGTACTGCAACAAAAAAAAAAAAAAAAAAAGATTGCAGGATTATTTATGGAATGTCTTCTCTCCCATCTTAGAGACAGTGTATTACCCAAAAATATGCCCTGAAATGATGGTTGATTCTAACATTTATTTTTAAATACCCTCTCTCATGCATATAGCTAAAATTCTATGAAAAAATTTTATTTTTTTTTAAATTTCACATGTTGATCTTTTCCAACTTTTTAACTTAAAAGCTAATTTTTTTTATACAAAAGCCTTTTATTTTACACAAAAATTTGTTTTCTACAAAAAGAAAATTTCACAAGTATATATTTTCCTCCAAAACTCAAAATTTCCAAATATTAAGTCATTTTTCATGGAGACTGTTCCACAATTTCTTTTGTTTCCCTATAGTTCCTATCTAATTATCCCACAGCACATCATTAGGATTAACACATTTTGAATATCCACAGGGAAACATAGTACTCAATAAGGACTTTGAAGTTTAAAAGTTAGCATGCATTCTTGACCCTGAAAGACATGGCTAACTGCGTTTAGAATTCTAATAGACTGTAGTCTGATATAATGTTAGCATGCCAACAATATTCCTACATGTTGCAGTAAGGAAGGAATAGGACGAATACAGGGTCAAGAGGCAGAACTTGAAACAGAGGAAAAGAATGCATTTGGAGAGGATTTATTAATTGCTCTCAGGTTTCTATGTCGCTGGCTTAAAAATCATTTTACTTCTACCAGGGTCATATACTGCATACATAACAAAATCATTTCTCCTTTTGGCAAGAGCTCTCAAATATGTGTCTTTCATGAAGTAACCATCGTATGCTACTATTGCAACTTATGTATTACGCAGACTGACAGTATATTCAAAGACAGGCCCATTGTTCAGCAAATTTTGCCCAGACCTCAGTACTGTATAAATTACTGTGCATCTAAAAATTATTAGTATTGGGTCTACTTCTCGGGAGTGTGTTCTTTAGATAGTTTTTGATAAAGTATTCTCTCTGGGAATAGTATTGACTTTCCTAGTTTGAGGCTTAAATTGAGTATTTCAATTACTAATGTAATAAAGCAAATAATAAAGTAGATGAGTTTTTTAAAATCATCTTTTTACATTGTAAAATATAATCATACACATAAATATTTCTCTCTCTGAAATTTTATCAGACATAATGCAATAATTTAGAAAGAGAAAAAATAGCAGTGTAAGATGAAAAGAACAGCAAACTTATAAAGCAGAATTTATGAAATACTACGTACTTTCACAGTAAATCATACTTTCTGTTAAAGATCAATTTGGATTTTGAATAATTTAAAAATTGAATCTGAAGAGACATGAAGAAAGCACTGTTATTGATTTATTCATTTAGCAATTTGCAATTATCCAGCAGCATTTAGCAAGCGCTTCCTATTTTTCTGGGTTGTCTCAAGCTAACTAGTGGAATAAGAGTGTTTACAGGCTTGTGAGACAAAGAGCCAATAAAATTGTTGTTGTTGTTGTTGTTTTGCGTACGCGGGCCTCTCACTGTTGTGGCCTCTCCCGTTGCGGAGCACAGGCTCCGGACGCGCAGGCTCAGCGGCCATGGCTCACGGGCCTAGCTGCTCCGCGGCATGTGGGATCTTCCCGGACAGGGGCACGAACCCGTATCCCCTGCATCGGCAGGTGGACTCTAAACCACTGCGCCACCAGGGAAGCCCTGCTTTATATTGTTTTACTAACAATAAATAAAAGACTGAAAACCAGTAACGAGCATTTTTAGATCTACTTTCTTAACTCAATAATATATTCAAAACTAAATATTTTAAAATTTTGCAGCATTACACTTGCCTGAAGTATATATAGCTTTGTTGTTTTGAAGTATCCTTTATCTGAGTTCTAAGTAATGACTCAGGAGATAGTTTATCCTGGCATGTTTTCATCTGAATTTGGAGTTAATTTCTTATATGGTTGATAAGTTAAATGAGATAATGTAGATACAATGCTTAACACAATGACTGGTGCATAGAAAATACTCATTGCATGTTTGGTTTGATTATAAATGATAACCAAAGAAGACAATGTAAGGAATCTCTCTAGACATACTCTGATATTAATTTTAATATATGTGTGCATGAAAAGCCCACATATTTTAACTCTCTAAAAAATTCTGAACTTCATGCTTAATAAAATAGTTGACAGTTTTTGCTTCAAGAAAGTTGGCAATCCTGAGAGTATAGTTGGGCTAATGTGGTGCCCGATTGTCTGTGCCCTCTGCAAGTGAAGGCAGAGTGAAGAGCATTTTTCACTTCTCCAAACCTCAGGAAACTCTGACTGGACTTTCAGAATGGTCTTTCATAAAAGCAAAGTGGCAGGATGGTGGACATATAGCCTAACAGAGCACTTTATCTTACTAAAGTAAGTGTTACTAAAGTAACACTAAAAGTGCTTAACAATAGATCCTTTCCCACCCATACATCAGCAAACCTACATAAGTTTCCTTTAGTTCAGCAAGGAGAAGCTAAATAAATAATTTATTTTTATAAACTTCAGTTTCAATCTGGTAGGACCTGCCACCTATAAGAAACTCATCATTGATAAACCTGACCAGAGACCAGAACTGCTTGTAATCTTTTTTTTTTTTTTTTTTTGAGGCTTTCTTTCACATTTATCTGAATAATTTTCCTCTTGTTGATGTCATTGACTTTAGGATGAAACCATTTTATATGTTTATAAAATCTTACTATGCATGATATAAATAGTTTATATTTATTATAAGTATTTATTTATATGCCCTTTAAAAGTTTCATTCCTAGAGCTAAGATTTACAAAACCTCAAACTTCATCAGAAGCAAAATTGTTTTTGAAACTCTTGGGCATTACAGCTCTTTGGGGTACGTTAGTAGCAAACTTTTAGTGAAAAAGAAACAAAAACCTCATGATTTCTAAAGGAGCATAGTTAAGATTGACAGGAAAATTACAGGCATACCTCAGAGATATTGTGGGTTTGGTTCCAGACCACCGAGATAAAATGAGTCACAAGAAATTTTTGGTTTCTCAGTGCATATAAAGGTTATGTTTACACTATACTGTAGTCACTTAAGTATGTAATAGAATTATGTCTAAAGTAAAAATGTACATACCTTAATTAAAAAATACTTTATTGCTAAAAAATGCTAACTATTGTCCAAGCCATCAGGGAGTCATAATCCTCTGGCTGCTAGAGGGTCTTGCCTCGATGTCGATGACTGCTGACTGACCAGGGTGGTGGTTGTTGAAGCTTGGAGCAGCTGTGGCAATTTATTAAAATAAAGCAATGAAGTTTGTCGCATTCACTAACTCTTCCTTTCACAAACGATTTCTCTGTAGCATGCAATGCTGTTTGATAACATTTTGCCTACAGAGAACTTCTTTCAAAACTGGAGTCAGTCCTCTCAAACCCTGCTGCTGCTTTATCAACTAGGTTTCTGTAATATTCTAAATTCTTTGTTGTCGTTTCAACAATCTGCACAGCATCTCCACCAGGAGTAGATTCCTTGTCAAGAAACAACTCTGTTTTCTCATCCATAAGAAACAACTCCTCATCTGTACAAGTTTTATCCTGATATTGCAGAAATTCAGTCCCATCTTCAGGCTCCACTTGCAAGGTTAGTTCTCTTGCTATTTCCACTGCATCTGCAGTTACTTCCTCCACTGAACTCGAGCCCTTCAAAGTCATCCATGAGAGCTGGAATCAACTTCTTCCAAACTCCTGTTAAGGTTCATACTTTGACCTCTTCCTATGAATCACAAATATTCTTAATGGCATCTAAAATAGTGAATCCTTTCCAGAAGGTTTCCAATTTACTTCGTCCGGATCCATCAGGGGAATCACTATCCATGGCAGCTATAGCCTTATGAAATGTATATCTTAAATAATAAGACTTGAGGGCTTCCCTGGTGGCACAGTGGTTGAGAGTCCGCCTGCCGATGCAGGGGACACGGGTTCGTGCCCCGGTCCGGGAAGATCCCGCATGCCACGGAGCGGCTGGGCCCGTGAGCCATGGCCGCTGAGCCTGCGCATCTGGAGCCTGTGCTCCGCAACGGGAGAGGCCACAACAGTGAGAGGCCCGTGCACCGCAAAAAATAAATAAATAAAATAAGACTTGAAACCCAAAATTATTCCTTGATCCATGGGCTGCAGAATGGATGTGGTGTTAGCAGGCATGAAAATAACATTAATTTCTTTGTACATCTCCATCAGAGCTCTTGGTTGACCAGGTGCACTGTCAATGAGCAGCAATATTTTGAATGGAATCTTTTTTTCTGAGTAGAGTAGGTTTCAACAGTAGGATGAAAATATTCAGTAAACCATGTTGTAAACACATGTGCTGTCATCCAGGCTTTGTTGTTCTATTTATAGAGCACAGTCAAGGTAGATTTATCATAATTCTTAAGAACTCTAAGATTTTCAGAATGGTAAATGAACTGGCTTCAACTTAAAGTCACCAGCTGCATTAGTCCCTAACAAGAGAGTCAGCCTGTCCTTCAAAGATTTGAAGCCAGTCATTGACTTCTCTCTAGCGGTGAAAGTCCTAGATGGCATCTTCTTCCAATATAAGAGGCTGTTTTATCCACACTGAAAATCTGTTGTTTAGTGTAGCCACATTCATTAATTGGCTAGCTGTTTGGCACAAGAAGCCAATTATAAATAAAGCTGTTATGGGAAAATTCCTGTACAAGTCTTAATGCACATATGTATATATTTTTATTTTGGGGGGTCAATATCTAGAAATGGATTTGGTGGGTCAATTCCACTCAAAGATATGTTTAGCTTTATAAAAACTGACAAACTGTTTTCCAAAGTGGTTTTACCATTTAACATCCCTGCCAGCAATATGTGAGAATCCCAATTGCTTCACATCTTAACCAATAGTTGTATTCAGTCTTATAAAATTTTACCTATTTAGTTAAATAGGTGTGTTAATTTAGTTAAATAGGTGTGTAATATTATCCTATTTTTGCTTTTATTTTCATTTTACTGATACTGATAATGTTGAGCTTATTATAATTATTTTCAGTTCATACATAATTTTTGTGAATTGTCTGATTTTCAATTGCTCTGCCCAATTTTACTGAAGTGTCATTCTACTGTTAAGATATAAGATATCTTTATAAATTCTGCACATAAATGTTTATCTTTTAAAAGATCATCTTAATTTTTAATTTAATGAACTCTATCTTTTTATTTTATGGATGTGCTTTTGGTGTCAAGTCTAAATACTCTGTATGCTCTCCACTTCCTTTTCTTAACTTATTAAGCTGGCTAAAATTCCTAGGACAATATTAAAAAGGAGTTGTGAGAGAGGACATACTTGTCTTGTTTCTGATCTTGGGGAGAAAGCATTCTGTCTTTCATCATTAATTATGACCTTTGTGTAGGTAGTTTGTGTATGTTCTTTATCAAGTTAAGAAAGTTTCCCTCTGTTCCTAGTTTGCTAAGAGTTTTTATTATGAATCAGTTTTGGATTTGGTTAAATAATTTTTCTGCATCAGTTGATATGATCATATTAGTTTTCTTCTTTAGCTGGTTCATGTGACGATTACATTGATTCATTTTTGAATGTTAAACAATTTTAACAAATTTTTAAATAAATCCCCCTTGGTCCAGTATATAATTCTTTTCATACACCCTTGGGCTCCATTGCTAATATTTTGTTGAGGATATTTACATCTATGTTCATGAGACATGGTGGTCTGAAGTTTTTCTTTCTTATAACACCTCAATCTGGTTTTAGTATTAAGATTATTCTGGCCTTGTTAAAATAGTTAAGAATACAGACTGTGACAAGAGATTCTAATTGTATAAAAAAATGTATGAAATAATCTTACTAAAGGTGGTGGGGAAAAGTGTGCTGACTTAAGTGATTTTGGAAATGAATGGAGACTGGAGTCTGTACAGTGAAAAGGAACAGTTTATAAATAGAGTATACTAGTAGGTAAAGTTTTCCCACAGGGTTTAGTGCTAGCAATTCTGATGCTGCTGTACATGTATACAGGAATTTAATAATTGACTAGATGGATGGTGGATCAAATTTCTCACTATTTCTCACTGTTGGAGTGGAAATTTATAGATCAGCAAAGGGAGGAGGCTAGAATGATCCATGTGGTAATAGGTCAGAGTTGGAAACATCAGTAAGAACTCATGTTTAATTTAATATACATATTGATATGTATGTATATATATATATATGATGGCTACATATACAAATAGTTATAGATATGTGTATATACATGGGTTAATATATGCACATATATTTATTTCCTCTGTTAGCTGAGAGCACTAAAAAATGATACTCCACTACCAACAAGCACACCTAGCACCCAGATCTTTGTTTCTTGTACCAATCTCCAATAAAAGAAACCAGGGCTCCTTGGAGAAATGGACAATTTTAGGAGTGTGGCAGGAAATATATATAAGATGAGCCTAGAGCATCTTGTACTGCCAGAGAAAGTAAGAAAGTGCACCAAAAACCAAAACAAACAAAAACAAACATTGTTGGGGTATGTCAAAGGGACGCAGGAGCCAACTAAAAGAGTTTCCAAGGTTCAAATCTAGAATAATTTGAGCAAAATAAATAATATAGTATTGAATTATAACCCAAATTATAAAATACATATTCATGAATACATATTTATATAATTAAATGAGATATAAAAACAAATGAATGGGGTAAAACTTCCCATGCAGAAGAATTGCAAACAAATTATGTAGACACTTCATGCTAAAGAGGGAGGGCATAATTCCTCACATCTTAAATGTGGGATGTGACTTCCTTCTAAAGCACAGCATGGAAAGCAGAAAAAACAAGAGTAACTTTGTGAGAAAAACCTGACAAGCACCATTTTAGCCAGATATTTAAGACCAATTTTAACAGTCAGAAAAGACATTGATAAGAAGCACCCTTGATACAATGTGATGAAAAAGCACTTTAACCCTATGATTTTCCTCCCCCAAACTCATATCCCAGTCTATCAATAAGAAAAACATCAGATAAATTATAATAAAATGAAGTCCTACAACATACCTGACCAGTACTTCTCAAAACTGTCGAAGTTAACATAAACAAGGAAAGTCTGAGAAACTGTTACAGCCATATGGATGGAGCCTAAAAAGTCATGACAAGCAAATATGAGTGAGATCCTGGGACAGAAAAGGATAAAACTAAGGCAATATGAATAAACTCTGCAGTTTAGGTAATAATATATCAATATTGCTTCATTAATTATAAGAAAAGTACCATGCTAATATGAGATATTAATATTAGTGCAAATTGATTTCAGAGGTATATACAGGAATTGACTACACTATCTGCTCAGTTTTTCTAATCATAAAAAATATCATGGGATTGCTAACTTTTAAGTCAAATCGTATCAGCATGAATCGACACAATGTAGGACAGTAAATTTTAAAATGATACATATGTTAAATACTATAAAATCATTTTTCTTAATGTATTGAAATATTTATCAAGGTATATTTTTTCTTACTGGTTGGTGGTTACTATCAATATAGTTAATTCTTATGACATCAGCATATTTCACTTTCTGTATCCAGTCAGCTTTTCCTCTCAAGCCTATAGTATTTCCAGACTAAAACTTTAATCAGTGCCTTAGGTAAGCTTAGCATTCAGGATTGTTTCTGCAAGTTAAGTAAAAAGAAATTAACAATAAAATTGTATTTAACACTTTGTTAAAATTAATCACTCTTTGTAATTAAAATATGATTTGCTGAAAGAATTTTTAAAATGAGGCTTTAAAGATAGCTAAAGGTAAATCTAATTGCTTCTACACCTAATGCAACTGCTTTTGTCAAAAGTATAAATGTGGCATGATATTTTTGTTGTTGTTTCACTTAAATAAACCTCTGGGTATACCTTCCTTCTAAAATATTACCATATAACCTGAATATATTTTTATGAGGAATCAGGCCACTTTTCAGATAGTTGTTAGCACTCTGCGATTATTAGACTACTTTTCTTAGAAAGTAACAGAAGCTAACTTTTAGTTCTCAAGACACAATAGATTTTAGTGTGCAAGTTTAATTTACAGCAGAAGATATCACATAAAGCAGAACAAAATTTAATTTAAAAAATTTATTGTTATTGTATTAGTTTACTAGTGCTGCCTTAACAAAACGCCACAGACTGGGTGGCTTATACAACAGAAATTTATTTTCTCATGTTTCTGGAGAAATCCAAGATCAAGGAGTCAGCAAGTTTGGTTTCTCCTGAGACCATTCTCCTTGACTTGCTGGTGGCTGGCCTCCAAATACAGTCACGTTGGGGATTAGGGCTTCAATATATGAATTATGGGGGGGTGGGCACGATTACATTCATAACAATTAACAAAATGAAAATAAAAGTTTTAACACTTTATAAATTAAACTGGTTTGATGATTAGATTTATCAAGGAATTAAATGAGTCCCATTTCATTTTATTTTCTGGTAAAATTTTCTTTTCATCCAGCATCAAATGTTCAATCACAAAATAATTTCTCACATATCCACTCAAGGTAAATCTCTCTACTTCTCTACCCACCATTCTAAGCTTTTCTATGTCTTTACTTCTTATTCTAAAATGTCCATGGTCTAAGATAAAGAATATAGATATTTTACCAGCTCAACACATTTTTTAAAAATTAGAGGATACTTTATTTTTAAAAGAGGATCCACAGTTTTAGATTCAAAAATCAAAATAGATCAGTTAGTCAACTTTGCTTTTATGGCCACAGACAATGCAGCATCATCAATAACAACAACGTATTTTTGTTTCTTATTCCTATGTTTTTGGCTACATATCTTTTTAATGTCTCTGTGTATACCAACAATTTTCTATTATTTTCAAAATGGAGACTAGAAAAGAATCAATCTTTATTCTTGCATAGTCAATAGAATATTATTTTATCATTATCATTATTACTTTAGAAAAATTTCTTTCAACTTTAAAACTCATTATTGTAAATATTAGCCTATGATTGTGCTATAATTTTGGAAAGTCTCTATAGGTGTTATAGGCTGAAATTTGTGCAATTTTTTGTTTTGCACCAAAATTTGTGAAAATTGTGATTTATAGGAAAAAATATATATTTGGTCATTCAGATGATATATGAGAAATATATGCTTGGTCTTCATCCACAGTTCCTGCCTCACAGCTCCCAAAACACTTGAAATTTCTTGAGCAATAAAAGCAATGGGTTAATATTTGGACTCTTGTCCTTAGTTTCTGAAAATGCTTCAGGGAAGAAACTTTTGGATCCCACCCAAGGGTGGGAGCTGGTTGCCAGGAGAACCAACCATGTGATTAAACGATTGGAACTTTCAGTCCCACTCCTGATTTGGGGGGGCGGGGGGCATGGAGAGGGGCTGGAGATTGAATTAATTACAGTTGACTAATGATTTATTCAATCATGACTATGTACTGAAGCCTCCATAAAACCCAAAAAGGACAGCTTTTTGGCCCTTTTTCAAAGAGCTTCCATTTTGGGGAACCACTAGCTTCCAAGGGCCACCATTCCAGGCCCCATGCTCCAGGAGGACAGAAGCTTCTTTCTTTGGGACCTCACTTTATGTATCTCTTCATCTGGTTAATTCCTTCAACATCATTTTATAATAAATCTTTAATCTCGTGAACAAATGGATTTTCCTGAGCTCTGTGAGCCATTCCAGCAAATTAATTGAAACTAATGAGAGGGTTGTGTGAGCCTTTGATTTATAGCCAGTCGGTCAGAAGCACAGGTAACAACCTTGTGAATGTAGGCTGAGGCGGAGGGACTTCTTGTGGGACTGAGACCTTTATCTGTTGAATCTGATTCTATCTCCAGGTAGATAGTGTCAGCACTGAGGTGAATTCTCTGACACTCTGCTGGGGGCTGAGAATTGCTTGTTGGTTTGGGGAAGCCTCCACACACATACTGGAATTCATCCAGGAAACCTTTGCTATTTGTGTCCCTCATAAAATTTATATGTTAAAATCCTAATGCCCAATGCGATGGTACTGGAGGTGGGGACTTTGGGAGGTGCTTGGTCGTGAAGGCAGAGTCCTCATAAATAAATTTAATGCCCTTTTAAAAGAGGCCCAAGAGAGATCTTTCATCCCTTTCCACCATCTGAGGACACAACAAAGCTGCTGGCTATGAAAAAGGAAGAGGGCTCTCACCACATTCTGACCATGCTGGCACCTTGATCTTGGATTTCCAGCTTCCAGAACTGTGAAAATAAATTTCTGTTGCTTATAAGTCACCCAGTCTGTGGTACTTTGTTATAGCAGCCTGAGGGACTAAGACTGCCTCTATCCAGTTATTTTAAATATATAAACTGCATTCTGTATCTCAGACTTTTGGGGGTTAGAAACTTAAATCTTTCAGGAATTGGCAACTCTCTTTAACCAGTTTGTTTCTGATGTTATGTTCATTGATGCTAGTATCTTGTGTCAAATTAGCAGGAAACAATATTTTTCTAAGGTTTACATATAATCCAATATTCATTCTGCAAATGTATCTCTTGTCTTTAATGAATTACTACTTTTTGTCTGATATAAAAATGATTTGTTTCCATTTGCTCCTCGAAGTCAAAATAATCCGTTTATATTTTTGTTGATTTTTATCACTTGTTTCATATTTTCCCATTACATGTTTTTCATTACATTTTTATTTGAAATTTTCTCTCAGTTCTTTCACAAATAAGTGTAATAATGAAAATGCTACCATTTGTAAATACACAAATCAGAATTTAATTTCTCACTTATTTTATTGAAATATTCCAAAGTTCTTACCAAATTGGTTTAAAATTTTTTTGAGTTTAATCAGCATCTTGAATAAACATTTTGTATCTCATTTGAATTTGAGTTGCTCTTCCAAATCTTTAAAAATAAAAGTTAGAGTCTTTAAACTGTTGCTTTATGCATATTGTAAGATTTAGAGAATGTTCTAATGTGCAAACTATATCATTACAATTACCCACTAAAAATTCAACTTCAAGTGTGTTTAAAATACTCCATCTATCACTGAAGTGAAAATAACACAAATTATTTCAAAATACCAACTAGTCAACAACTTCAGGAGCTGTGCATTTTCTTCAATAAGGTTAAAGCAATGAGCTGTGCACAACACATTATGCATAGTAAAGGTTTTAAAAAGTGCATCATCCTTTTTCCTCACCTTTCAAAACAGCTTTGTTGTCATGTGACTGGCATTGAATATTGTTCAAAAGCAGGATACAGTCATCCAGAACTCCTTTCACTTGGTTGAATCAAGTCACAGATAGATTGTTTTCTTTAATGAAAAATTTTAAAACCACTCATAGAAATTTCTGTTATAATAAAAGGGCACAATATTCTCTAACTGGTCAGTATTTTGTGTCCAAGTTCATTTTATTTTCTAGTTTATCTTCTATATTAATTTGTTTTATAGATTTCCATTAATTTGATTACTTCTTCACTATTTTCAGGAAAACAGGTCACTTTTTTTCATTTTAATAGTTTTTGAAATATTCATGCAACAATTCATCAGGTTTGGCCTTTATTTAGATTAAATTTCTATTAATTTGAAAACTACCACTTTTGGGAAAATCTCACTATTAGAAGTGAAAAAATAATCATCTCAACAACTATTTTTTTCAGGCTTTCAAAAAATATTGAATATTTTGTTTTATTTGTCCTTAAAGATATTGATCTACTGAACTCTATTTGATTAATATAAAATGCAAATTAGCACAACATTCTGTGCTCTAAGGAATCTTCATGCTTTTTGGAGGTTCTTACCATACTTATTCAGTCTGAAAAATCACCTGAAATACTTTCTGTTTTGTTAAAATCAGTTTACAAGCTCATTAAAGTTTGGAAATTGTATTTTTTTATTTTATTATTTTTTAACTTCATGTGTTTGAAAAGCATCTATTGTTTTCATTGAATATCCTGTTTCAGGATCCTTGTTATAATCCTTATTATAATCACTAATTTTAAACAAGATATCTTTCATTAGACGGTATTGTATAAATTATTATTCATTATAATAGGCCATCATGAAAGAACATGCTATTTTTCAGTCATTACACTTATCAAAATGAGGCTATAACTAACATTTGTATATTCTCTCTCAATTTTGCTTTTCTTTACTATTTTTAAAATTTTTTAATATAGTCTTAGAGAGTATCCTCATTATTACAAATTTTTGAAAATTTCTTCTATTATCGTTTACATTATGTGTATTTCTTCATACTTTTTATCTTCATGAATTTAGCATTTATAGTCAATTGGATAAATAATGGTTTTTGACATTTTCAGGGACTATTAGTTCTCTTTTAAGCTTACATTCTTATATCTTCCATTGAGATAGTTCTGTCATAATAAAAAGTAAACTAAAATTTAGTCATACACATAGGCAATTTAAGTGAATTTTAAAAATTGACACTACATATGTATGCATATCAGCTCACTAATGAATATGTGCAGTTTTTCAAATGTGACAATTGTTTCTTTAGGTGATTTTTACTGTGTTTATCACAGTTTTGTTGATTGTTTCATCTAGAACCCCAGATTACTTTAAGAGAGGATTCATCAGATACTAAAGACCAATCTAGTATGCTGGGATGTATAAAATGAACCTCTACAGACAGACTTAATTCCCAATTATATATCACTGCATATTTTTCTTTTATAGACACCAGGGTATTGATAAATTATCCTTTGCATGATCCCAACAAAATTTTAAGATATTTGTATATGATATTATATATTACATTATTAAGTATATTCCTGTGAGGAGAAAACCTCTATTTTAATTAAGTGTACAGCATCTGCTTACAATTTAATATGTCTGTTGATGAAAAGCATTTTCCACACACTAGGGTTACTCTTCTTTCTCCTCCACCATCCACATATTTCCCATACTAGGTGCCATAAGACATGTAATACTGAGAAAAGACCAAAGGTCCTGCTTGTGTCAGGATGCTGGTGAGTCTGGATGAGTCTGTATTGTGTGCGAAGTATTTACGTCATTCCTACTCAGGATGCTTACCAGTAAACCAAATATACATGGAAGTTATTGGGAACCACACCAATATATCCTGTTAAATCAACTAAACATATTCAAAACCCCAGATCTACCTAAACATATCAAGTGAGGGTGGCCATATCTGATACAAAAAGGAAATGTGACAGAAGTCAGGATGGAAAGGGACAGCACTCTAACCAAGCCATTTCATTAAATTTACAAAAACTAACACATGGACACATTTTTATGAGCCCTCCCAGGTCTTTACAAAACTGGTATGGGACACAAAAATAAGTAAAAGAGAGTAAATGAAACTTAAGCTTCATTATTTACATTGTAAATTCACCTCAACGAACAGTGTTGTCATAAAAGTGTTTATTTCTAAGGAGAGAAATAAAATGTTGTAAATGACAAAAACTGATTGGATAAGCAGAAAAGACCTCTCTGACTAGGAGATATTTTAACTGCTCTCTAAAAGATGAAGCAATGTCAGTGATGGCTGATATCTGTGGAAGCAGATGGAGCAGGTAGTGAAGATACCCAGAGATTGTCCTCAAATCTAAAGGGATCTAAAGTCTAGAGAGTCTAGGAGGGAGAGAAGAGAGTAAAAGATGGATCACAGTGATAGACTGGGGCCAGCATATGTCAGGTTTGGTGACCCATGTGAAGGAGTTTAGGAGAGAAAGACAAAAGTGACAGGGTCAGAGAGCTGAGGGGCTTTATAAAAGTGTGATAATAATGATGGACCACAGAATCCCAGCCCATTTATCTTAGTTAAAGACAAATTAAAGTTACTAATTTTCTAATTTAGTTCTGAATTACTTTCAACTGGAGTTGTGGATATAATATAAATGAAAAAATAAAAATAAAATTGAATATATATTTTTGCTGTTAATATTTTTACTTTATATGCTTACAAAGTTTTTTCAACCACTTAAGCATGATTTTATTCACTTAAAGTTTCGATTTATTCCAAATCTATATTTATGTAATCTCAGACCCAATATCTGGGAAAAGTGAGAGATGTATTATGAACTTAAACATTCAATAGCTAATTATAGATGGCATCTAGTCTTTTGCTATAAGATAGTTAAATAAAGTAGGCAAATTAAATTTGAAAAGAAAATGCATAAGGGACAAATAATATTAACTTGCATGCTTTCACTGAACGAACACCATATTCTCCAAGGTAATCATGTGAGATAAACATAAAAACTGGTACAGCTTTATCAGCGAATTTCTCACCAGGTAGAAGGTCTGTGAGCAGACACCTGGAAAAAGTGTAGGAATGATATATGAGGATCGTTGGGAAAGACCTCTCAGACAGAGGGATCAGCATGCATAATATCTAAGGTAAAAGCCCACTTACCATGTTCAAGGAACAATTAAGAGATGTGTGTAACTAAGTCAGAAGGAAAGAAAACCATGAGATGAGCAAAAGGGAATAACTGCATATTGCACCAGTAGAGACACCATCACAAATACTCTACTATATTTACACATTAAAACAAATTGGAGGTCAGATAATATTTATTCTTATGAAATATTTTAAGGACATTAGTTCTTACTTTAAGAAAAGTGAGATGTTATTGAGGATTACGAGCAAAAGAACAATGTTACACTTTAAAAGTATAACTCTGGCATGAGGTTGAAAATAGACTGTAGAGGAATCTCAAATAATTTATGTTACTATCAGAAAAAACAATGGATGGAATTCTTTGGGGTAAACCATGAATTTTTGTTTTTTTAACATCGTTAATGGAGTATAATTGCTTTACAATGGTGTGTTAGTTTCTGCTTTATAACAAAGTGAATAAGTTATACATATGCATATATCCCCATATTTCCTCCCTCTTGTTTCTCCCTCCCACTCTCCCTATCACACCACTGTAGGTGGGCACAAAGCACCAAGCTGATCTCCCTGTGCTATGAGGCTGCTTCCCACTAGCTATCTATTTTACATTTGGTAGTGTATATATGTCCATACACACTCTCTCACTTCACCCCAGCTTACCCCTCCCCCTCCCTGTGTCCTCAAGTCCATTCTCTACATGTGCGTCTTTATTCCTGTCCTGGCATAGGTTTCCTCAGAAACATTTTTTTTTTTTAGATTCTATATATATGTGTTAGCATACGGCATTTGTTTTTCTCTTTCTGACTTACTTCACTCTGAATGACAGACTCTAGGTACAACCACATCACTACAAGTAACTCAATTTCATTTCTTTTCATGGCTGAGTAATATTCCATTGTATATATGTGCCACATCTTCTTTATCCATTCATCTGTCAATGGACACTTAGGTTGCTTCCATGTCCTGGCTATTGTAAATAGAGCTGCAATGAACATTGTGGTACATGACTCTTTTTAAATTATGGTTTTCTCAGGATATATGCGCAGTAGTGGGATTGCTGGGTTGTATGGTAGTTCTATTTTTAGTTTTTTAAGGAACCTCCATACTGCTCTCCATAGTGGCTGTATCAATCTACATTCCCACCAACAGTGCAAGAGGGTTCTCTTTTCACCAAACCATCTCCAGCATTTACTGTTTGTAGGTTTTTTGATGAAGGCCATTCTGACTGGTGTGAAGTGATACCTCACGGTAGTTTTGATTTGTATTTCTGTAATGATTTGTGATGTTGAGCATCCTTTCATGAGTTTGTTGGCAATCTGTATATCTTCTTTGGAGAAATGTCTATTTAGATATTCTGCCCATTTTTGGATTGGGTTGTTTGTTTTTTTGATACTGAGCTGCATGAGCTGCTTGTAAATTTTGGAGATTAATCCTTTGTCAGTTGCTTCATTTGCAAAAAGTTTTTCCCATTCTTAGGGTTGTCTTTTTATCTTGTTTGTGGTTTCCTTTGCTGTGCAAATGCGTTTGAGTTTCATTAGGTCCCACTTGTTTATTTTTGTTTTTATTTCCATTTCTCTAGGAGGTGGGTCAAAAAGGATCTTGCTGTGATTTATGTCATAGAGAGTTCTGCCTATGTTTTCCTCTAAGAGTTTTATACTGTCTGGCCTTACATTTAGGTCTTTAATGCATTTTGAGTTTATTTTTTGTGTATGGTGTTAGGGAAAGTTCTAATTTCATTCTTTTACATGTAGCTGTCCAGTTTTCCCATAACAACTTACTGAAGAAGCTGTCTTTTCTCCATTGTATATTCCTGCCTCCTTTATCAAAGATAAGGTGACCATAGGTGCGTGGGTTTATCTCTGGGATTTCTATCCTGTTCCATTGATCTATATTAATGTGGTTTTTTTGGCCAGTACCTTACTGTCTTGATTACTGTAGCTTTGCAGTATAGTCTGAAGTCCAGGAGTCTGATTCCTCCAGCTCCATTTTTCTTTCTCAAAATTGCTTTGGCTCCGTTTTTCTTTCTCAAGATTGTTTTGGCTATTCAGGGTCTTTTGTGTTTCCATACAAATTGTGAAATATTTTGTTCTAGTTCTGTGGAAAATGCCATTGGTTGTTTGATAGGATTGCATTGAATCTGTAGATTGCTTTGTATCATATATTCATTTTCACAATGTTGATTCTTCCAATCCAAGAACATGGTATATCTCTCCATCTGTTTGTATCATCTTTAATTTCTTTCATCAGTGTCTTATAGTTTTCTGCATACAGGTCTTTTGTCTCCTTAGGTAGGTTTAGTCCTAGGCATTTTATTCTTTTTGTTGCAGTGGTAAATGGGAGTGTTTCCTTATTTTCTCTTTCAGATTTTTCATCATTGGTGTATAGGAATGCAAGAGATTTCTGTGAATTAATTTTGTATCTTGCTATTTTACCAAATTTGTTGAGTAGCTCTAGTAGTTTTCTGGTAGAGTCTTTAGGATTTTCTATGTATAGTATCATGTCATCTGCAAACAGTGACAGCTTTATTTCTTCTTTTCTGATTTGGATTCGTTTTATTTCTTTTTCTTCTCTGATTGCTGTGGCTAAAACTCCCAAAACTATGTTGAATAATAGTGGTGAGAGTGGACAACCTTGTCTTTTTCCTGATATTAGTGGAAATGGTTTCAGATTTTCACCATTGAGTATGATGTTGGCTGTGGGTTTGTTATATATGGTCTTTATTATGTTGAGGTAAGGTCCCTCTTTGCCTACTTTCTGGAGGGTTTTTATCATAAATAGGTGTTGAATTTTGTCGAAAGCTTTCTCTGCATCTATTGAGATGATCATATGGTTTTTCTCCTTCAATTTGTTAATATGGTGTATCACATTGATTGATTTGCGTATATTGAAAATTGTTGCCTTCCTGGGATAAACCCCACTTGATCGTGGTGTATGATCCTTTTAATGTGCTGTTGGATTCTGTTTGCTAGTATTTTGTTGAGGATATTTGCATCTATGTTCATCAGTGATATTGGCCTGTAATTTTCTTTCTGTGTGACATCTTTGTCTGGTTTTGGTATCAGGGTGATGCTGGCCTCGTAGACTGAATTTGGGAGTGTTCCTCCCTCTGCTATATTTTGGAAGAGTTTGAGAAGGATAGGTGTTAACTATTCTCTAAATATTTGATAGAATTCCCCTGGGAAGCTATCTGGTCCTAGGCTTTTGTTTGTTGGAAGATATTAAATCACAGTTTCAACTTCAGTGCTTGTGATTTGCCTGTGTATATTTTCTATTTCTTCCTGGTTCAGTCTCGGAAGGCTGTGCTTTTCTAAGAATTTGCCCATTTCTTCCAGGTTATCCATTTTGTTGGCATATACTTGCTTGTAGTAATCTCTCATGATCCTCTGTATTTCTGCAGTGTCAATTGTTACTTCTCCTCTTTCATTTCTAATTCTGTTGACTTGAGTCTTCTGCCTTTTTTTCTTGATGAGTCTGGCTAATGATTTATCAATTTTGTTTATCTCCTCAAAGAACAAGTTTTTAGTTTTATTGATCCTTGCTATTGTTTCCTTCATTTCTTTTTCATTTATTGAAGATCTGATCTTTAAGATTTCTTTCCCTCTGGTAACGTTAGGGTTTTTTTGTTCTTCTTTCTCTAATTGCTTTAGGTGTAAGGTTAGTTTGTTTATTTGGGATGTTTCTTGTTTCTTGTGGTAGAATTGTATTGCTATAAACTTCCCTCTTAGAACTGTTTTGCTGCATCCCATAGGTTTTGGGTCATTGTGTTTTCACTGTTATTTCCTTCTAGGTATTTTTAAATTCCCTCTTTGATTTCTTCTGTGATCTCTTGGTTATTAAGTAGTGTATTGTTTAGCCTCCATGTGTTTGTATTTTTTTACAGATTTTTTTCTAGTAATTGATATCTAGTCTCATAGCATTGTGTTCTGAAAAGATACTTGATACGAGTTCAATTTTCTTAACTTTACCAAGGCTTGATTTGTAACCCAAGATATGATCTATCCTGGAGAATGTTCCATGAGCAGTTGAGAAGAAAGTGTATTCTGTTGTTTTTGGATGGAATGTCTTATAAGTATTGATTAAGTCCATTTTGTTTAATGTGTCATTTAAAGCTTGTGTTTCCTTATTTATTTTCATTTTGGATGATCTGTCCATTGGTGAAACTGAGGTGTTACAAGTCCCCTACTATGATTGTGTTACTGTCAACTTCCCCTTTTATGGCTGTTAGCATTTGCCTTATGTAATGAGGTGCTCCTATTATGGGTGCATAAATATTTACAATTGTTATATCTTCTTCTAGGATTGATCCCTTGATCATTATGCAGTGTCCTTCTTTGCCTCTTGTAATAGTTTTTATTTTAAAGTCTACTTTGTCTGATATGAGAATTGCTACTCCAGCTTTCTTTTGATTTCCATTTGCTTAGAATATCTTTTCCATCCCCTCACTTTCAGTGTGTATGTGTCCCTAGGTCTGAAGTGGGTCTCTTGCAGACAGCATATGTACAGGTTTTGTTTTTGTATCCATTCAGCCAGTCTATGTCTTATGGTTGGAGCATTTAATCCATTTACATTTAAGGTAGTTATCAATATGTATGTTCCTATTACCATTTTTAAAACTGTTTTGGGTTTGTTATTGTAGGTCTTTTCCTCCTCTTGTGTTCCCTGCCTAGAGAAGTTCCTTTAGCATTTGTTGTAAAGCTGTTTTGATGGTTCTGAGTTCTCTCAGCTTTTGCTTGTCTGTAAAGGTTTTTATTTCCCCATCAAATCTGAATGAGAACCTTGCTGGGTAGAGTAATCTTGGCTGTAGGTTTTTCCCTTTCATCCCTTTAAATATGTCCTGACACTCCCTTCTGGCTTGCAGAGTTTCTGCTGAAAGATCAGCTGTTAACCTTATGGGGAGTCCCTTGTATGTTATTTGTTGTTTTTCCCTTGCTGCTTTTAATATTCTTTCTTTGTATTCAATTTTTGATAGGTTGATTAATATGTATCTTGGTGTGTTTCTTCTTGGACTTATCCTGTATGGGACTCTCTGCACTTCCTAGAGTTGATTGACTGATTCCTTTCCCATATTAGGGAAGTTTTCAACTATAATCTCTTCAAATAATTTCTCAGTCCCTTTCTTTTTCTCTTCTTCTTCTCGGACCCTTATATTTTGCATATTGTGTGTTTAATGTTGTCCCAGAGGTCTCTAAGACCGTGCTCAATTCTTTTCATTTTTTTTCTTTATTCTACTCTGCAGTACTTATTTCCACTATTTTATCTTCCAGGCCACTTATCCGTTCTTCTGCCTCAGTTATTCTGCTATTGATCCCTTCTAGAGAATTTTTAATTTCATTTATTGTGTTGTTCATCATTGTTTGTTTGCTCTGTAGTTCTTCTAGTTCCTTGTTAAACGTTTATTGTATTTTCTCCATTCTGTTTCCAATATTTTAGATCAACTTTACTATCATTACTCTGAATTCTTTTTCAGGTAGACTGCCTGTTTCCTCTACATTTGTTTCACCTGGTGGGTTTTTACCTTGTTCTTTCATTTGCTGTGTGTTTCTCTGTCTTCTCATTTTGCTTAACTTACTGTGTTTGGGGTTCTCCTTTTTGCAGACTGCAGGTTCATAGTTCCCGTTGTTTTTGGTGTCTGTCCCCAGTGGCTAATATTTGTTCAGTGGGTTGTGAAGCTTCCTGGTGGAGGGGACTAGTACTTGTGCTCTGGTGGATGAGGCTGGATCCTGCCTTTCTCGTGGACAAGACCACGTCTGGTGGTGTGTCTTGGGGTGTCTGTGACCTTATTATGATTTTAGGCAGCCTCTCTGCTAATGGGTGAGGTTGTGTTCCTGTCTTCCTAATTGTTTGGCATACGGTGTCTAGCCATGTAGCTTGCTGGTTGTTGAGTGGAGCTGCATCTTAGCATTGAGTTGGAGATCTCTGGGTGAGCTTTTGCTGTTTGATATTACATGGACCCGGAAGGTCTCTGGTGGACCAATGTCCTGAAATTGGCTCTCCCACATCAGAGGCACCGGCCTGACACCTGGCCAGAGCACCAAGACCCTGTCAGTCACATGGCTGAGAAGAAAGAAAGAAAGAAAGAAAAGAAAGGAAATAAAATAAAGTTATTGAAATAAAAAAATTATTAAAAATAAAAAAATTAAAAAGTAATTTTTAAAAAAAGGAAAGAAAGAAAGAAGAGACATCCAAGCCAAAAAACAAATCCATTAATGTTAACATGTGCTAGAAGCTATCCTAAGAAAAAAAGCAAAACAAAAAAATATGGACAGACTGAACCCTAGGACAAATGGTAAAAGCAAAACTATACAGACAAGAAGCATACACATACACACTCACAAAAAGAGAAAAAAATATATAAAAAATTTATATATATAAAAAAATATATATATAAAATTTATATAAAAAAAGAAAAGGAAGAGAGCCACCAAATCAATAAACAAATCTACCAATGATAATAAACTCTGAATACTAAACTAAGATAAACATAAAACCAGAAACACTTTAGATGCAGAAAGCTAACCCAAAGTCTACAGTTGATCCCAAAGTCCGCCACCCCAATTTTGGGATGATTCATTTTCTATTCTGGTATTCCACAGATGCAGGGTACATCAAGTTGATTTTGGAGATTTAATCCGCTGCTCCTGAGGCTGCTAGGAGAAATTTCCCTTTCTCTTCTTTGCTCGCACAGCTCCTGGGGTTCAGCTTTGGATTGGCCCTGCCTCTGCATGTAGGTCACTTGAGGGCGTTTGTTCCTACCCAGACAGGACAGGGTTAAAATAGCAGCTGAGTAGGGAGCTCTGGCTCACCCAGGCTGGGGGGAGGGAGGATTTTGGAATGCGGGGTGAGCCTGCAGGTGGCAGAAGCCAGAGTGACATTGCAACAGCCTGGGGTGTGCCGTGTATTCTCCTGGGGAAATTACAGGACCCTGGCAGCGGCGGGCTGCTGGGTTACAGGACCCTGGCAGCGGCGGGCTGCACAGGCTCCTGGGAGCGGAGGTGTGGATAGTGACCTGTGCTGGCACAGTCTACTTGGTGGCTGCAGTTGTAGCCTTAGCGTCTCATGCCGTCTCCGGTGTCCGTGCTGATAGCCACAGGTCCAGCCTGTCTCTGGAGCTCATTTAGGTGGTGCTCTGAATCCCCTCTCCTTGTGCACCCCGAAACAGTGGTCTCTTGCCTCTTAGGCAGGTCCACAGGCAGGTCCAGACTTTTTCCCAGACTCCCTCCTGGCTAGCTGTGGCACACTAGCCCGCTTCAGGCTGTGTTCACGCCGCCAACACCAGTCCTCTCCCCGTGCTCTGACTGAAGCCCGAGCCTCAACTCCCAGCCCCGCCTGCCCCAGCGGGTTAGCAGGCAAGCCTCTCGGGCTGGTGAGTGCTGGTTGGCACCAATCCTCTGTGAGGGAATCTCTCCGCTTTGCCCTCTGCACCCCTGTTGCTGTGCTCTCCTCCGTGGCTCTGAAGCTTCCCCCCCGCCCACTCCCCATCCCTGCCAGTGAAGGGGCTTCCTAGTGTGTGGAAACTTTTCCTCCTTCACAGCTCCCTCCCAGAGGTGCAGGTCCCATCCCTATTCTTTTGTATCTGTTTTTTCTTTTTTCTTTTGCTTTACCCAGTTATGTGGGGGAGTTTCTTGCCTTTTGGGAAGTCAGGTCTTCTGTCAGCATTCAGTAGGTTTTCTATAGGAGTTGTTCCACATGTAGTTGTATTTCTGATGTACTTGTGGGGAGGAAGGTGATCTCCACATCTTACTCCTTGAAGATCTTGAAGATCTCCCCCTGACCATGAATTTTTGTAAAAACAAAATTACAGTAGTTCTAAACTACCTATTTGATTATAGAGTTCAAATATATTAGTAGCATTCTAGTAATGTATTTTGTAGATGCTTGTTTATTATATTATTAACTTTTATAACTTGCATTTCTGCAATCTATAATTTCATATTGATTAAATATCTCAAATAGAATTATTCTTAAAATAAGAAATTATATTCTAAAAAAATATTTGATATGAGAATGTGCTAAATGATATTTATTTAGCTGTACTGACAAAAATTGAGGTTGCATACTTCTTTTCATATTTTAAAAAGCAGAGTATTACTTTAGAGATATAAAGATAAATAAATGTGTTAAAACAAAAACATCAAGGAAAGCATGAACTTTCATTTAATCACATGAAGTATTTTGTTATTTGACAGTGCTTTCCACTATGGCTTAATTTAGAATATTGCAGAAGGTCACACAACTATTTGCAAACACATTTGCTACCAAAAACTAAGAAGAAGAACAAAAAACATTTAAAAAGAAAAGTTTTAAAATATATTATATACATAATTGAATGAAATCATTTATACATATAATATAATACACATATATATCATATATGTACTTTCTCAGTTCATGTTTATATCCTAAAATTTTGCAATTTTCATTTTTTTGGCAATGCAATGTTCTGGTCGAAGGTAGTATTATTTTAAAAGTGCTTAGAAACCCAGTAGTAAAATTTAGAGCTTGAAGTTAAAGTATTATTGAATATTTACTGAACATAAAATAGAGGACAAACAGGTATTCTTCATCTATTAGAAGAGAGTCACTAAATCAATCCCACAATCAAAGGGAGGAGATTACACACAAGCAAAAACACCAGGAAGAAAAGATCTTTGTAAGGCACCACAGAGGCTCAATTTAATGGGAATGTTTTTAGAACCTTCAGGACAATATATTTAACAACTCAGAAGGGCAGACAAAATTTTTGAAAAATCCCAAATCCTTTATGAATTAAATAAATTAAATACACAATCAAAAATTTTCCTTGAGGGGCTTCCCTGGTGGCACAGTGGTTAGGAATCTGCCTGCCAATGCAGGGGACATGGGTTTGAGTCCTGGTTCAGGAAGATCCCACATGCTGAGGAGCAGCTGGGCCCATGCACTACATCTACTGAGCCTATGCTCTAGTGCTCACGCACCTAGAGCCGGTGCTCCAAGACGAGAGAGGCCACCTCAGTGAGAGGCCCACGCAAGGCAATGAGGAGTGGCCCCTGCTCACTGCAACTAAAAAGAAAGGCCACGCACAGCAATGGAGACCCAACGCAGCCCAAAATAAATTAATTTAAAAAAAAAAGAAATGTATTTCCAATAAAATTTAACTTTAAAAAAAAATTTTTTTCTTGAGAAATTTTGGTACTAGATGGCATCATTGGTGAATTCTTTCAAACATTTAAAGATGAAATGATAAAAATTTTACATGAATTCTTTTTCAACTTTTCAATTCGTTTTTTAATATTGCATACCCCTGATACCCCTGATTTTGGGGAAAAAAATTATAAGAAAAGAAAAGGAGCAATATGTCTCATTAATGATGTTTCAACAGAATGATAACAAAATTTAACCAGTAAAACATGACCAAATTATACCGGTGATCCAAGGTTGCTTTAACAGTTAAGAAACAATCTTTGGGAGAAGAGATACATCTCCTTGGCAGAAGAGTTCCAAATAATTCAAGTAGATCCTTTGACCTCAAGGAAGTGAAGCATCATTCCTCACTCTTTAAGTGTGGGTTGCACATAGTGACTTCCTTCTAAGACTGCAATATGGAAGGGTACAAATAGGTAGCTTTTCAGTGGAGAAACATCACAAAACTACCTTAGCCAAGTACTCAAGGTCAACATCCACAGTGCTAAGTCATGTTGATAGTGTGTACCCTTGTCATTATGGGATATAAATGGCACTTTACCTATGCGGTCTTCCTCCAAAACCCAAGTGTCAACTAATCATGAGAGAAACATTGGACAAATCCTAATTGGTGTCATTTTACAAAATACCTCACAAGTAGACCTCAAAACCGTCAAAGTCATAAACAATGGAAATCTGAGAAAATGTTCTAAGAAAAGGTAGCCTAAGAAGACATGACAACTAAATGTAATATGGTATCTTGGATGGGATTCTGGAAAAGAAAGTGATGTTGGATACAAACTAAGGAAATCTGCATAAAGTATGTATTTTAATTAATATAATATATCAACATTTGTTCATTAAATGTAAGAAATTTACTGTAGTAATTTGAGATGTTAATAGTATGGGAAGCTGGGTATGGGGTACAAGTTATCTCTATACTATCTTCATATTATTTAAGGAAAAAACTATTCTAAAAATAAAGTTTATTTAACAACAGATGTAATTTACCAATTAAAGGAATAAAAATTAAAAGTTGTGAAAATGGATTTAACAACATTTAAAACATATTCTAATAATGCTAAGATAAATCTAATGCTAAATGAAGTATCCTTTTCACCTAAGACCAGGAAAAGGGCAAATATGCCCACTTGCCACAAGTAATATTCAATATTTTACTGAAGTGTTTGTCTAGTATAATAAGAAAAAAAATAGAGATAATGAATAGGAATTCAGAAGTAAAACTCTTCTTATTCATGGATGGCATCCCTTTTATGTAGAAAATTCAAAGAAATTAAAACAAACAAATGAAGAAACCTACTAATTCTAATGAATGAATTCAGCAAGATTGTAGAATACAAAGTCAATTTTAAAATATCAGTTGTGTTTTATACACTTGAAATAAAAAATTGGAAAATATCAATACAATTAAAATACCCTTTACTAGAGCTTCCAAAAATGTACTATAACTAAGAGTAAATTTAGCCAATGATATGCAAGACTTCTACCCTCAAAAACTATAAAATTTAGGTAAAAGAAATTGAAGATTTTTAAAATTTTGAGATGTGTTATTTTCAAGGATTAGAAATATAATATTGTTAACATACAATTTACCCCAAATTGCAATCCCAAACAAAATTCCAAGAGATTTTTTAAATTGAGTAGCCAAATTATATATTTTATATATGAAGGAAAAGGGTATTGAATAAACAAGTTTCAAAAAAAAAAAAAGATTCAGTAAAAATAGGAAACTTCTTTTCACCAAAAGATTCTGGCAAAACTGGGTAACTGTGTAAATAAAAAATTAACTCCTTACACAAATATTATTTTCAGGTGGAAAATAGACACAAGTTGTAATAGATATAATCATATAATTTATAGGATAAACAAAAGAAAATAATCACCCTAATCTTTAGGAAAGCAAATGTTTCTCTGGACAGAATAAGTACTCTGGTAGATGGAACAATGGCCCCTCAAAGATGTATATGCACTAATCCCTCAAACTGTGAAAATGTTACTTTACATGGAAAAGGGGATTCTGCAGATGTGATTAAAGATCTTGCTGGCTTATCTGGCTGGGCCCAAAGTAATCACAAGGGTCCTAATGAAAGGGATGGGGAAAGGTCTGAGTCAGAGTAGGAGATGTGAAAAAGGCAAGGTTAGAGTGATTCAAGGAAGATGTCACCAGTTATAGAATGCAGGTAACCTCTAGAAGCTGGAAAAGTCAAGGAAACGGATCTCCTCATAGAACCTCCAGAAGGAAAGTAGTTCTGCCCACACATTTTAATTATGACTTACAAACATGTAAGATAATAAATTAGTGCTGCTTTAAGCCAGTAAATTTGTAGTATTTTGTTATAGCAGCGATAGGAAACTAATATAAGTACTAACCAAAAAGAAACATAGATGGATACATTTCATATAAAAAAAATCTGCTCATTGAAAGACATCAATAAGAATATGAATAAGTAAGTTACAGACAGGGATAAGATGATCACTACATACCTTTTTATGTGTATAACATCAGACAAAGAACTCTCATTCAGAACATAAAGCTCCTATAATTCAATAATAAAAAGACAAACCAATAAAAAATGAACACTATAACAAAGGGGATATTTGATGGTCAATATACACATGATAATATTTTCAGTATTATTCATGAAAAGAAACATACAACTTTGAAACCATAATGTGACACCACTATCAACTCACACATTTGGCTAAATTTAAAAGCTGCCAACAACCAAATGACGATGAAAATGTGGAGCTACTGGAAATCTAATTCATTGCTGATGCAGGTATAAAAAGTACAACTTTGGGCTTCCCTGGTGGCGCAGTGGTTGAGAGTCCGCCTGCCGGTGCGGGGGATGCGGGTTCGTGCCCCAGTTTGGGAGGATCCCACATGCCGTGGAGCGGCTGGGCCCGTAAGCCATGGCCGCTGAGCCTGCGCGTCCGGAGCCTGTGCTCCGCGGCGGGAGAGGCCGCGGCAGTGGGAGGCCCGCATACCGCAAAAAAAAAAAAAAAAAAAAAAAGTACAACTTCTTTGGAACACTGGCAGTTTTTCCACACCTAGGTATTTAACCCAGAGAAAGAAAAACATGTCCTCAAAAACCACTTAAATACAAAACCAAACAACACCTTTTCATAGAATCTTTATCTATAACAGCCCCAAGTTAGAAACCAGCCAAATTATATACTTACAATAAAATATTACACACCATTAAAAAGTAGTGAAATACCAACACATACGGCAAAAAGAATTAATCTCAAAAGCATTATACTGAGTGAAAGGAATAACATAATTTATGATTCAACTCAGATGAATTTTAAGAACAGAGGCAGAAGTATGTTGTGATAGAAATCAGAGCAGTGTTTGCTTCTAGAATGTAGGTAATCAACTGTGTAAGGGAGGAAAAATAATTTTCCCTTTACCCTTCTAGGTTCTTGGCTGAGACCATCCTGTAATAAAAGGATGATTAACAGGACAAAAACAAGCAGAAGTTTAATAACATGTATACCTCCTTTATACATGAGAGATACCCAGGAAAACTGAGTTACTAACCAAAATGGCCTAAGACACCCCATTAAATACTATCTCCCTCAAAAGGCAAAAGGAGATGTAAGTGGGTGGGGAAACAATTTACAGGAGGTTATTAGATAAAACACAGTAAAAAAAAGGTTAAAGTTGTTAATCAGATTTAGTCCACTGCCTTTTCCTTTGATAAGAGTTTCTACAGATTTAGTCATTCTTTTCTTCCTAGTACAAAGAGGGAGACACCCTTACATATGGAGATTTCCCTTATAAATGCAACTGTCTCTTACAAAAGGGTATCTTCTACTCAGTTTTCAGAGCTTATCCAATGTCTGCTGTTTCTTAAAAATAATCCTCATGCTAAAAAGGCGTATTTTGGACTGGCAAATTCTGATCCTGTTCAACTGTAAGGGAAATGTAAGGGAATTCTCTCAGGTTGATGAAATATTCTACATCATGACCAAGGAGTGGGTTTAATGGGTGTGTGCATTTGTCAAAACTCACTCAAATGAACTTAAGATTGATACATTTATCATAATTATTTAAAGACAGAAAAAGTAGGTACTTCTTGGAAAAGTGTTTTTAGAATTGTTTAGGTTAGAGGAGTGAAGCGATGCATTTTATAAATGATTTAATTTAATAAATCTTTTATTATTCTTATTTGTAAAATATTTAATATTTTTAATTAAAAAAGATTAACAGACATGTACAAAGTGTAGTATTAAAGTAAATTAAACAAGAAGAATAAAGTTTTGTAGGCAGATATGGTGAGCCTTTAAATAAACCACTCTAATAGGAGTAATTGATTTTAAAATTACATGTTTTCATCCTTTTGCTTTCCTGAGTATCTTGGCCTTTGCCCTGGACTACCCTATGCATCCATCTGCTTAGAAGAAGATTAAAATTTGTTACAGCTGGGATGAAAAGAGAACTGCCCAAGCAATATTAATTTTTTGACATTCAAATTGGATTATGTACAAGGCAATAGCTTTGCAAGACAGTCTATTATCTTGGGAATGGATTTTCCAAATTCCTTTATTCTTCTGTCTCATATCAACAACTGTACTCCAGAGAACTCAAAAACTTGAATTTCTTTGTGGTGAGGACAGGATTCAGGATTCACCTGTATCAGCTAAGCAAAAAGAACAGGGGAAGAGTGAAAACATATTCAACGGCTTTCCCAGCTTGAAGATACTGGGGAATAGGCAGAGAGATAAGTGACTATCTAAACTAGATACTAGTTTCACTGTTGACTAAAAAAAAAAAAAAGCACAATGTGAGAGTTGTAAGTTAAGTTTTATCTGGGGCAAAATGAGGACTATAGCCTCTCAGATAGCTCTAAGGAACCGCTCAGAAGAAGTAGCGGGGGAAGTCAGTACATGTGATTTTGGTGAAGGGGAATACGTGCAATCAAGCACACATTTTGGCAGAAGGCTGCCGCTAGTCACGAGGAGCAGTTGTATCCAGTAATGATTTTAAGTGCTTTTCTAGATATAAGAAGATGCAAGAATTTGGGCTCATAAACTCTTCTGAATACATCTAACTGACAGCCTGTCCTGCCAGTTTTTCCCAGAGCACAGAGTGCCTCATTCTTGATCTCCACCCTGAACTCCTTTCAGGGTGCATTGGAGGTCAGCAACTACAGTGGCTAGTGAGTTAATAGGTGTGTAGTGGTATCTCAATGTTTAACTTGAGATTCCCTAATGATACATGATGTTGAACATCTTTTCATCTGTTTATTTGCCATCTTTATATCTTATTTAGTGAGGTTTCATTTAGATATTTTGCTCAGCCCTGTTCTTAAGTAGTCACACAACAAAACTCAACCAACATTTGTTATCAAGAGCAAAGTTGTTTCTCTGGAGTTTTTGATTAGTTTTATTTTAATCACTTATGACAATTATATTTATTGGAAAGAAAATAAAAGGCCACTTAAAGAATAACTTGCTGCCATCTCTTTTTCATATTAGGAGATAGAGCAATAGACTCTTAGTAGTGAAGATGATAGTTTATAAGGAGTTGACAATGGACCTTGGGTGATAAAAGGTGAGTAGGCTACTGCCTTCCAGAGATAATGTTCTCAAAGGAAACTGAAACAAACAGTGAGCTGAATCTCTTTACAATAGTTAAAACAGATGTTGAATTTCTGAGGCAACATAAAGGCTGATGGATATTAATATTAGAGAAAAAAATATATATGGGGAGAGAGAGAGAGAGGAGGGAGAGGCAGAAAATAAACTCTACAGAAAGGCTGGGTCGTGGTGTTTTACCTGTGGTATGCAAAGACTATGGTTTTATCTAATATTAAAATGTAAGCTTTTTGGTAATATATTAATTTTTATTAATGCTATTTCAATAAATATCCAATAAAACCAACAATTCCTGGGGTTCTGTATTGTAAGCTAATAAAAGGAATGAGGTAGTACAGTGCAAAAGTGGCCAAAAAGAGAAAATAGTGGACACAGGAACTGAAAATAGATGACAGTGAGAAAATAGGCTGCAATATATGTGACAAGAGAACAGAAATCCCTTAGAATAAAAAGGGAAATCCTGACCAACAGAGTAAAACTCTCCTAGAATTGTGAAGGAATATTTTTTGAGACTTCCCAAAGTTATAATATGGGGCATACCTTTGGATAATAAAAATTATTCCAAAGCTGGAAGATTTGTTTTATGTGGATTGGAGGTGTAATTTATTTCCTCCCTTAGTTCTTAGCTCTAGGAAGTTTCCAGTTAAATTAGTCATGTATTTAGTTTCAGTATTTGACCTATTTAATCCCATGACTTTTGTTTTCTTTTTTATCTGATATTCTTAATAACCTACACATGAACAAAAATTTATAATTTATAATAAAATGTACATAATAGTTTAAAATATATTATAAAACAATTTCCCTTTGCAGCTTTCTTCTTTGCATAACTATATTTAAAGACAAATTTAGCTTACTTTTACCTTATATTTTGCCTTTTTGAAATGTATGTTATTTTTTGATTTGAACAATGAAGCAAATGCACATATGTTTACCAAATTTAAAATTCTTTTAATTTTAAATGTTTCTGCTTTCTACTTTTTAATTTTTCTTCTTCACATATTTACTTCCACAAATAGAGGAATTTTATATTAGTGAAGAATACTGATTTCCTTGCTAGGAAATATTTAAACTTTTTCTCTCCAAAGCATCAGAAAAAAAGCAGATCATGCAAATATTACCTCCTAGGAAAAATAAACATATAGTCACCCAAATGAGTGAGCACTAATGAATTGACCCCAGTGACTCTCTCAATGAAAGTAACTAAGGGGTTGAATATTGTAGTCAAGAAAAAGAAATACAATATGTTTATAAAAATACTGTCCACAATGAAAAGAGATCTTGTACATGATCATACTGTCCCTGAATTGTTATTAAAAATGTGGAAAAGAGATAAAATTAACATCTTCCTCCACATTCCACATGTGATATTTTTGGAACATAATGGACTTTTATACACAGTGTTCATGTTCCTTCTTAAACCTTGAATCATACTTGATTACTATCTCATCACATTCAATCAGTCATAAAGTTTCCTTGATTCCACTAGTGAAATATCTATCTCTCCTTCCCCAGTCAGTTCCTACTTCTTTTGCTCCATTTGAAGTTCTTATTATATTTTATCACAGTTGAAATAATAACTTCTTTACTAATCTCCAGATCCCTTGTATTACCAAATCCCAATCTTTCATATAATGGAAAAAAAGCCACGTAAATTCCAAATACATACTATTATAATTTAATTCTCAAATAGATTCAGTTGTTTATAAACATCTACCAGAAAACAGCCTAATTCATTTTTCATTCTATCATAGCTAGGATTACATCATCATCATCAACATCATCATCATCAAATATTCTGTAAGTCCACTTTCTTAACTCCTGAATCACTTTCAAACCATGAGACTTTAAGTCCTCCTTCCATTTAATCATTTATTAACAAGTCTTCTGCACTGTGTTGTGTTTTATGCTCTGTGTTGAATCCTGCAACCACGATCGTAAACAAAATATCAACTCTGTCATTGAGGATCATGCAGTCATGAGACATACATGTAAATAGAAATTTAACAATGCAGTTGATGGCGGAGGGGTATAGACACCAATAGCTCTGAGCTTGGAGAGCCAACTCAGGAGAAGTACTACAAAAAAGAACACAATTCAAGTGCCCAGGAATTGTACTGAATCAGGATTCTGGTAAGTCAGCAATTCCAAATTGGTTGCATCTGTGACTTGGCCAGCAAATTTTCTAGTCTTTGTAATTAGGATCTTAGCGCCATTTGACTACAGACTAGCCAATGAACATGAGAAGAGTCTAGTCTGTGGTTTGATGCCCTGATCCACCATCGTCTATATATTTAGTTTGTTACAATTATAACAACGTCATTCAATATAAAAAGTTTTTTAAAAATTCCCAAAGGGACTCCTGTACACTCAACTCAGTAGTGCTTAAAACTCCTATAACTATATTACATAATCAAAACAAAAGAAAACAAAACCTTCAAAGCTGGGACAAATGACTGAGCAATGCACTCACAAATAAAAAGCAATACAAATTTGCACCCAATTTTCAGAAAAAATGCTGTGTCATGGGCATCCTCTAAACTCATATTTGCAGATACTTACTTAAAAAAGCGTTAACATTTAATGTCTAAAGACTTAATGTGAATAATTTTGACAAGAAAGTAATTTCATTGTTAAATGAGAAAGAATGATGTAATAATAATATAATATGAAATATTTTAAAAGTGTCTCCCAAGATTATGCAAAGGACACATACATAAACTTGCTTTGTCAAGTAATCAACAATATATGGACTGTTTATTTTTACTAAATAGAAATTTGAATAGCCTGGAGAACTCTCTTTTTAAATAAACACACAGTCAATGTCCTTAACTACAATTTGAGGTCATGGCCTTTGTATCTGAAATGTTAAGTAACAGATGAAAATCATTTCATTTAGCCAGTCATTAGTTTATTCACTCAGCAGATGGCACAATTAGAAGTATGGAAATGATTATTAGTCCATCACATCTGGTTTCCTCTAGAAAATTATAACATCGTACTAAGCAGCATGTATAAAATGATGCCCAGTGAGGTCATGCGAAAAATAAAGTTTCCCAGCCACTTCTATATAAAGGATGAAGGGAGCAAATCACTTTGGAGCACTTTTTTTTTACTATTGTGGGGCAAAAATCCTCTGAATGTCTTTTGTTTTTAAGCCAGGAGGAGACCAATGCCATTAAACCAATGGCTTGATAAACAGTCATAATTCACCTTCTTTTTAAAGCTGAGAGCTAATCATTTTGGAAGAGATGAATAAATTTACATAAGAGCCAAAGAGCTTCTTTTGAGGAAAATGGGATAGCTTTTGAATCTTGCTTCTGTTGGGATCAAAATTAATAGAAAGTTAGTGATGGACCAATGATGGTATAAAGAATCACTGATAGGAAAACACATGGAGACATAAAAAGGTAACATCATGAGAGGAGATGGGAGTTAGGTCATGGCCCGAAGATTCATCAAGTAAGACTAGCACCAATACATTAGGTCCTGAAGCTTGGAGCCTCCCCAGTCCCAGCTACCTTAGCAAATTTGGACATTAGGAATAGTCTGAGCATGTGAACATAAACATCAAGAGTACAAACCACAGAAAACCCTATATTTTCAATATAATTTGAACAATGCACAGATAATTAGAAGACATTTAGACAGTTTACCCAATATGTTGAATAAGTTGTTTTAAAAAAAAACTTTTTTTTTTTAACTGGTTAGGTTACCCAATCTAACCAGTTTATGTTTATATATATTACCATAGGAACACTAATACCTGATGAGACAGTAAGGCAATAATGGATTTCTTCATAATAGAATAGAAGTGTCCCACTATATGGCTATTTCTAACCCAAACAACAATTCACTGTGTTACATGAATGTTATTACTGAAATAAACGGAGGATCTGAGGGTTAAAAGAGAAATGTATCTATATACATTTCTAAAGTGTACACTTTATATGTTCTTTTTTTTTTACATCTTTATTGGAGTATAATTGCATTACATTATTGTGTTAGTTTCTGCTGTATAACAAAGTGAATCAGCTATAACTGTTTCTAAATTTACATGTTTTTGTTTGTTTCTTGACCCAGTAATGCTTTTAATACATGACTTAATCACTTGGGTTATGGATACCTAACAACTTAAAACTTATTGAGGGACTAGTAGTGGATTATGATTCTTTTAAGAGACACATGAGACATACATACATAAGAAAGATACTTTTCAGAATGTTTTATAATTTTAGATAATAAAACTCATAAAATATCATCAGTGTTAATTAGTAGTTCTTGCAAAAATACTGTAACATATAAAACTGGCACTTTTAATTAAGACAGCCTTGGATTTACCCTGATATATCTTAAATGGCTAGGAATATTAACTCAAAATATAAAGGACAGAAAGGGATTGTATGATATATTTTATTAAGAATATAATACTATTGAATCAACCAATTAAGATATATACATTGTATTGAATTATGTGTATTCTTTTAACTACATTAAAACTTACTCAAAGAGACTTTATAGTACAGCATGTGAATAGGAAGATGCCATTCAAAGTACATGGTTTTGGTCGTTCATGGTACTGATTTGAAAATAGATTTGAAGAAGAAAGCATGATCAGATGTCTTCCTAACTAGTAACATTAAATATGTTAGAAAAATCTCAAAGTTTAAATGTAGAGAAATTTAGCACAATAACTATCACACTGTTCCTTAGAAAAACAGAGGAATCAGATTTTTTCTGTTTTTACAGTACTTCTAAAAACCATCAACGAAAGCAGTGCATTAATTTACCATATGCACTTCAGATTTATGGCTTAGATATTTCAAAGGTCTAGTGAAGAATCAGAGCATATTGCTGATTCCACAAGACTCCCACTCCTAGAGTTTGTTGCTTACTCTAGTGAGTCCAAAATTCCCTCCATGTTTTACTTAGGGAAGCATCTAGCCACTGGGAGACATACATCTTGTACAGGACTAAACTGAGGAAGCTCATCTGTCTTTTTATAAAAATATGCAAATTTAAAATAAGGGAAGTATGAGAGTATGAAGGAACAGTAAGTAAAAATAATGAAATAATGGAATCACTATTAATTCTCAGTAATATTTTGTCTTACTATGCATTCCAAAATCATGGGAGTTATATATACTTTAATACCAATGAAATTAAGAGCTTTAATTTCCTTGGCCTGGTTCAAAAATTTAACTTAATCAATGTTGTATTTCTCATGAAAATTTCCTTACTGGAATAAAGTCAGAAAAATCAACCAAGTAAACACAATTTTTCATGATATTTCATTTTATTGCATATGCTCAAAGGTGATTAGATTGAAATAAGAAAACCTTTCTGAAGGTAATAAAGAGAATGTGACAATATTAAGGTAATCTTTGTAACAACCTAAGAGGGATATGTTATTACACCTAGATGAAGGGGGAAAAATGTAAGTTCAGAATATGTTATTTTCCCCAAATCTGACACTGAATAGTTGAGTATGGATTTAGTGTTTTGCCCATGTTGTTTGACAGGGCTGCCACCTACCTGTAAGATTTTTTTTTTTTAATGAAAATTGTAAAAAGTTGCCTCCTCTGAGTGAAAAATTATAATTTTTTTGGTGGGGGGAGAAAATTTTTCAGAGCTGATGCAACTCTGTGCTGTAGACTGGATTTCAGTCCCCAACTGCCCACCTATCTAGAGATTTCATGCCCTGAGTTACCATAACCAGTGGTCCCCATTATTCCACTACACTATGCTGCTCTTGTAAAGAGTTTATCATTATGATTCTGAAAAAAAAATTTTAAAGAAAAGCAAAACAATATTAAAGAGAAATCTGTGCATCTACCATTCTGAGGTAATAAACATTAATTTTTGCATAAGAACATTTTTTTAAAAAGCAAAACATTATTACAGATAAATTTGAGGTCTCTTTGAGGTCCTTCCTTGGTACAATTTCCTTTCTATAGGAAACTCTTATTGTACATTTGGTGTAAGTTTTTCTATTTCAGTTTTTATGGTCTCAACCATATAAGTATTCATAGTTGTATACATATATGCACATAGTTCACTGGAGACATATGTATACATGTGTCTTATGTATTGTTGATAGACAAATATATATATGGATATATATTTACACATACATACTATGAATACAAATATGTATCTATGTATCCATAAATAATCATAAAATTATTTATGTTGGAAAAATTATATAAATTGTACTGTGTACATTACTTTTAAACTGCCTTTTGTTTTAGAGATCTATGTTTATACATGAAGAATCAGTTGATTTTTTTCTAACTACTGCATAGTATTTTTATCATATTTTTATTGAATAACTTATTTTCTATTCCCTTATTAGTAGAAATTTACTGTATTACCACTTTGTCATTTTTACAAATAATAATTCTGGTCCTTGTGTACGTTTCTTGAATAAAAAGCGTATCTTTCTATTTAGTGGAGCTCAGTTTCTTCAATGTATTTTATAACTTATTGGATAAATTATAAATCTACCACATCAATCATGATACTTCTGAGCTTTCTTCCTTGTCAAGTGCCCAGAATGCTGTCAGGCAGAAGGAGGTAAGAGATTGTAAAATTTCTCTGAAGAATATGATCTTCAAGAGAAAGAAGACTAGGAGGATAGTACAACTTGATTTCCAATTAAATTACAATATCATGTAATTCTTGCAGAAGGTCAGCAGCTAATAACCATATTTACATACAGTGCTTCCAATTGGTATTGTAGTGCCACACCTTTATGTATGAAGAGAGAGCTAAAGATTTTCAATAAACATTTGAGGGAAACTTCAAGATAAAATTAAGTTGCAAAAAGAAGAAAGGAAGGGAGAGTGGAAGAGAGGGAGGGAGGGAGGGAGGAAGGAAAAGGGAAAGAAAGAAAGAAAAGAGAGGGAGGGAGGAAGGAAGGAAGGAGAAAGGAAAGAAGAAAGGGGAAGGAAGGAAGGAAGAAAGGAAGAAAGAAAGAAAAAGAAAACAAAATATAAACTTGGAGAAAATGGGACAAAACATGGAAGAATAAACTTCCAAAAATATTTCACTGATATCCTGAAAGATAAAAATTATATATCACCTGTATGAAACAAAATATGATTAAAGGAACATTAAGAAAGCAAAGCAAAAAGATCCTTTGGAAATTAAAATTATGATATTAGAAATAAAAATCTCAATATAGTTATTGAAATATATGGTAAAGAATTTCCCCCAGGAATTTAAGAGGAAAAAAAAGCATAGATACAGAAATCAGAGAGAAATACTAGGAACATTAGGGGATTTGTTCAGGAGAGGAAATGTCATAGTAAGTATTCTAAGAAAGAGAGTGAGAGGGAGTGAGCAAGAGAGAAAGGAGAAATGGAAGGAGAGGATGTGGCACAAGGAATTATGAAAAAGACATCGTGAAATATTCTCCAGTACCCAATGTCATAAACTTCCAGATTTAAACACACCAAGTACCAGAAACATCCTATAGCAAAAGACTCACATGCATCCTGAAACCACAGAACATAGAAAAATAAGATGATATAGAAGTTTCTATAAAGTAAAAATTCAGTCAAATGCAGAGTCAAAAAATAGAATGGCATAGTATTTCATAATTGCAATATTAAGCATTAGAAATAGTGAAGAAAATTTTGAACTGCAAAATACTTAGGAAAAACGATTTCAAAAATAGAATATTCTACTGAAGCAAACTTTCAGTTGAGAGTGTGAGTTCAATAAAGATGTTTTCAGACATGCAAACTTTTTAAAAAAGAAACACTTATCTCTGTGCACTCTTTCCAGGGCAGCTAATGGAGACTTTGCAGCAGCACAACAAGGAAGCAAACTTCATCTAATTGAGCTCTAGGTACAGACACAGATCTTAAACTGATTCAAAAGGAGTTGCATATAATTCTCTCCTACATGTTTGGCTATTCAAAGTCCTCTTTTGTAGTAGTCATTTTAGATTCCTTACAATCATCCAGCCAATCCTACTTTGGCAGCCTTTGTCCATGTGTCACCTTCTGATGGACTGACCAGCATCCAGATATTGAAATAAATTGGTAGAGGTTTGATTGATGTCTAATAAAATTTTAAATATTCAATGAATTCCTGCTAGTCTTCCTTAGGTGTTAAAAGTACTTAACTGTACCAATTCTTCCATGAACTATTCACGCCTCTGGAAATTTTAACACCTTTTTAAAGTGAATTGAGGGGAAGTCCTTTTAAGTAGATCTGCAGTTGAGGTATGTATTGGGAATGTAGGGAGACAAGGATAGAGATAGCCTTGTCAAGGATATCTTTTAGTCAAGATATCTTTTAAGAAGTTCAAATTTGATTATGTGTTTTTCTTGGAGGTTTCAGTATAATGATCAAAGAAAGCAGATCATTGAATGTTTGGAATTTTTCCTCTTTTGTTTTATAAGGCTCTTGCATTGGTCAGGATTTTTCAAAGAAAGAGAATCAATAGGAGATAGAGATGGAGATAGAGATATAGGAAGATATAGATAGGGAATATCTTTATCTAGCTATCTATCATCTATCTATGTAGCAAGGATTGACTCTCATGGGATTTTTGGGGCTGGCAAGTCAGAAATCCAGAAATCCATAGGGCAAGCTGGCCGGCTGCAGCTTCAGGTATGGTTTGATGTTGCAGTCTTGACTCCAAAGGTTGAAAATCTAGGCAGAATTTCTATGTTGCAATCTGGAAGTGGAATTCCTTTTTCAGGAAACCTCAATCTTTGCTCTTAAGATCTTTGGCTGTTTGGATGAGACTCACCTATGTTATGGAGGATAATGTGCTTTGTTAAAGCCACTGAAAATTTGATAGGAATTACACTGAATTTGTAGGGTTTTGGGGTAGTATGAACGTTTTCAAATATTAATTCTTCCAATCCAAGAACAGAGGATGTCTTTCCATGTATTTTTTGTCTTTTTCAATATCTTTTAGTTTTCACTCTACAGGTTTTTCATCACCTTTGTTAAATTTATTCCAAAGTATTTTATTATTTTTGATGCTATTGTGCATGAGATACCTTTCTTAATGTCTGTTTCAGATAGTTTATTGTTAGTGTATAGAAACACACACACACATACACACACTTACTGATTTAAATGTTAATCTCACCTAAAAAATACATTCATAGCAATATCCTGATTGATGTTTGACTAAACAACTGTGCACCATAGCATAGCCAGGTTTAGACATAAAATTAATCGTCACAGCTCATCTTAAATGTACTAATTTAGTAATATTACACAATATCTGTAGGGACCAATGCAATTCTAAGTCATTCTTTGGAGAACTTTGTCATTTACAAAAATAGGCACATCTATTTAGATTATAGCGAGGAAACATGTAAAAGGCAGGAATTCTCTTAGGAAAATTTGAGGCTTAAAAGTAGACAAACTCATGACAGATACAAAAGAAGATGCATTATGTTTGGAATAAATTGGAAGTGTATGTGATATTTTAGGGAATAGGGCTTATTGTATTTGGGCTCTTTCCAGACTGTGGAGTTAGGACCACAATGCACAGAGCTGAGCCAACCTATTACAAGAAATCAAAGGATAGTCTCAGGTGAAATAAGCAAGGAAATTGACATAGAGACCTTTAATAAAGCAGTCATTCCCTTAAAAGATTTGTTTTTAAGTATCCAAAGTAATGAGTCAGTAACCTGAAGTTTACAGTGAAAATTTACATTCATAGAGGAAGATGCTGCCACTTTATACGGCATATAACCCCAAAGTCCTGGAACAGACTTGGGCAGTAAGTTAGGGAGTCTGGTAAACATCTGTTTCCTATGAGCAATTCTTAAGACACTAGGACAGCAGGTGACAAAAAACAAATGAGGGAAGCATGGAATATCACAGAGTAGTTTTTGATTTAAATGTGTACCAGTTTGTTGCTTGTTTTACTATTTAGATACATTGCAAATTATTTCTTCTAATTTATTTTGTTTTTTATTTTTAGCATATTTCTCTTATGTCTCCTTTTTACTCCATTCTTGCCTTCTTTTGTGATCATAAGGTTAGCTCATTTTTCTGTTTTCTCCTAGTTTGGGAATTAAGAGCTTTTATTTATGTTGTATTTCAGATAATTTTAATTGTTAAACCTATATATCAAGTTTTTACATTTCTTATAAAATATTATCCTATTCATTATGTCCATCTAAAGTATTTTCCTACCTCATATTTTATTATTTAAAATTTTAAATCACTCTCTAGCCAAAATAAAACTAGCTATATTATTATTATTACTAGTATGGTTACTATTGCCATTTTTATACTACTAATAGATAATAAACTTGCAAACTAGTTTAGTAATTTTTTTGGACACAATTTCTTCTTCCACTCCACTTCTTCTGGGCTCCCTCCTTGATGGTAAATATTCTCTAGCATTTATTTCAGTTAATTTCTACAGTTATAAGTTATTGATCTGGGTGTTCATTTTACCACTGCCTTTGAAAAAATTACATGTAAAATTCTAGATTCAAAATTATGCACTTCTTCTGGCTGTTTCTGTTGTTGTCTTTTCACCACTATTATTGTTGATGCAAAATCTGCTGTCAATTAAAAAACACAATAAATAAAATACAATTTTAAAGCATCCATTCAATATAATACATTATAAGATGATGACATTTTCATTAGTGAAACATAAGGGAAAAAATATTGCTCTATCAGTGGTAAATTAAAGCCCCACAAATGTATTATTAGGCAGATGTAGGACTAAATCAAGAGATTAATGTATGAAATAATAATCTTAGACCACTGAAAGCCCTCAATCAAAACGATCTGGCTAGGAGTAGTTCTGCGAGAAAAAAAATGGCATTATACTGTGTGTATAGAATTTTAAAATAATGATAAACTAACTAAAATATGGTCTGCTTTTTATTATCATTATGTGCCTTCAATTCTAAACAGCGTCACTTGTAAAATATTTCTCTCGGAAAATGTTTTTATTGTTCTCTGTTCTAAACAATCTTTGTGGTTACTATTAATTTTTAATAACACATAAGTATCAAATTGGCACATTTTATTACTTTTTCTTTCATAAATATTGTATTCTACATGGAATTAAATTATAATAACTGTCAGTTATACAGCTAACCCCAAATGCACCCAAACTCAGCGACATGTATTTGTTTTGAGATTAAGTTCAAAGAAGTTGAGAATTGTTGAGCTTGCTCTTAGAGAAATGTGGATATCCAGGCTCTCATGGTTCTTCATATTCCTGATTTTAAGCAGTAGTTTCCAAATAAACAATGATAGCCCAGTGGTTGTAAATGTAGAGAACAGAACTTGATTCACTTAAATGCTGTCATAGTGTGGAGCCACTCAAATTTTTTACTTGTGTTTATAATTTAAAGCTGAAACAATGTATGAACTATAAGGCTTAATCTTTGTTTTTGGTATTGGCAGATTTTAGTCTGTATGTGAATATTAAATAATAGTTTTAAAAGCAAAATCTACTCTTTTAAATAATTATTTTAAAATAATGAATCAAGAGCATATTTATTAGTATTATAAGATTTTTCTGAAGATAATTTTGCCGTACTGAGAAAGGGGAGTGTTAAAAAAATATCTACGTCACGCTAGGCAGCCACTGAAACTGGCATTCTGAGACACACACACACAATATTTATCATATATTAAGTTTCTTGGACTAAAAACCTGTGAATCACACATGAACCGTGGCTAATTCTTCAAAGCAAAAATCAACATGTAAGATACGTTGGTAAATAAGCAGCTGACTCCCCTGGGCAGTTGCCTGACCTCACCTTGTCCCTTTCCTTCACAGAACACCAATTAAAAGATGGGCAAAAGATCTAAACAGGCATCTACCACATGAAAGAAGATATACAGATAAACATATGAAAAGATGTTCAACATCATATGTCATTAAGGAATTTCTAATTAAAATAACAAGATACCACTATACACCTATTAGAATGGCCAAAGTCCAAAACACTGGCCACAGTGTTTGGACCATCCTCAAATGCTGGTGAGGATGTGGAGAAACAGGAACTCTCATTCATTGCTGATGGAAACACCCAATGGAACAGTCACTATCTGGGACTACAGTCACAGATAGGCAGTTTCTTAGAAAACCACACATACTCTTATGAGGAACTGTACTCCTTGGTATCCACCCAAATGAACTGAAAACTTAACGTCTACACAAAAACCTTCACAACTGATTCAAAATTACTAAAACTTGGAAGTACCCAAGATGCCTTTCAGTTGATGAATGGACAAATAAACTGTGGTTCATCCAGACAATGGAACATTATTCAGCACTAAAAATAAATGAACTACCAAGCCACAAAAAGACATGGAAGAGCTTTAAATGTGTATTACTAAATGAAAGAAGGCAACCTGAAAAGTCTATACAATGTATGGTTCCAACTATATGACATTCCGGAAAAAGCAAAACATTGGAGACAGTAAAAAGATTAGTGGTTTCCAGGTGTTAGAGAGGAGGAAAGGATGAATAGGCTGAGCCAGAGGATGTTTAGTAGAATGAAACTATTCTGTATCACACTGTAATGGTGGATACGTGTCAGTGTACACTTGTCAAACCTATAAAATATACACCACCAAGGGTGAACTTAAGTGGACTTTGTGTAATAAAGATGTATCAATACATTTTCATTGATTGTAACAAATGTACTGCTTTGGTGAGGGATACTCACAAAGGGAGAGGTAATACCTGTGTGAGGACAAAGGCTGCATGGGAACTCTGTACTTTCTGTTCAGTTTTGCTGTGAACCTAAAACTTCTCTAAGAGAAGTTTATTAATTTTAAAAATATATAAATAAGAGTAAAAAAATGTTCACAAAAAGATATTTTTCAAATGTCATATAAAATTATGAGCAACATTTGGTTTCAGCATTTTAGAGAACCAAGCTCGCTTACGGTGAATATAGTGATTTAGAAAATGATAAGAAATAAGACTGAGGTGTTTTCAAAAACACTAAGGTGGTGCTCAGAGTTGAGCGGCCTGTGTTGAGACTCCATGGAGTCTGCACACCAATGTCGCCCTGCTGTGCTCTGCATCCAGCCCCTCTTCTCTCTAATCACAGAGTTTCATACACACATGAATTTTTCTGTCATAAAATGGGAACCGCAGCAGGCCTGTCGTCAGGGATAAAATGCTCTAAAAATCTTTTGGATCTGGTTTAAAGAAAAATATTGGACACATATGGTTTTGTAAAGGAAAAATAAAAAGAGTAAAGGGAAGAATAGATTCAGGGAAACAGTTGCAACTGCTAACGGATTTAGATTATGTGCCCTAAGAAAGAAAGAAAAAGATTTTCTCATGGAATAAGAAAGCTAGTAAATACATTTTTATGGAATTGTTAGAAATTGACATTGTTACTGTCCGTAAAAGATGGAGACCTCATTTTTTCTTTATAAAAATGTTACAGGAATGCACCCCTTTTTTCCCCTCCTCATAGCATAATGATAATTCGTCTAGTTCTGTTGGGACTTAGTTATCTGACATAAACTAATTCCTTCTAAAATAAATTTTAGTATTAAAATATCTCTACCTGTTATCTCTTTAATAACTTGATTTTTTTAAGTTACCAGTTCGAAATATTCGACAGGTTATGTTGAAATTATTTTTTCTGTACTGGTACTCTGAAATTCTTTCATGAATCTCTCTCAAAATGAGTAATTTAAAAACTAATGGCTGACACTGATTTCAATATATTCATTCAAAACCAGACATAGACACATACATTCACACACACACAGAGCTGTGGACTTTGTCCTTTAAAAATATTTCCCCAAGTTTTATTTTACAGTTTTCTCCCTTTTACTTAGTATCTTCTGTTTTTAGATTTCAGGAAGCCATATCTTTATATGTGAATTTATGAACTTCTCATTTTCTAAACATCCTAAGTCATTTTACATAATTTCCTATCCTCACTGGCATATGCAAACACCTAGAAATTTATTTCATTTGGAAATTGTTATCACTTCTGTCAGAATATAAATAGACACTTTAAATAAAAATTGTGTTGCCACAAACTCACTCTCCTTCCAAATTATCTGCCTTGATTGCCTTGCAAAAGTTGCAGTCATTACAACAATGCTCACATCCACTCAAATATAAATGTGTGTATATGTGTGTGTATACTAACCTGTATTTTTTAGTTTAATGGGCACACCCTTCTCTTCTGTTCTACGGGAGGAACAAAACAACCAGGATACAATTCATAGGACACAGGACCTTTGGAATATAGCAGATGGTTGTGGATGTAAACTCTGGATCCTGACGACCTAGGTTTTCATCCTGGCTCCTGCCTTTACCAGTAACCTTGTATAAGTTTCTTAACTTATCTGTATTTTAATTTCCTCATCTGAAATAGGCGTAATTTAGGATGAATACTTTGCTCCCTATAAAATACTTTGAATACTTATGGGGGGCGGGTGAGTTGAAGATGGCAACATAGAAAGGTCCTGAACTCATTTCTTCCCACGAACACAAATCTACAACTACATATGGAATAGTTGCCTCTGAAAAAGACCTAAAAACTAGATGAACAAGGGGGAAAAGGGCAACATCAAGATGGGTAGGAGAGGCAGAGACATAATCTTGCCCTCAAATACCCCCTTTCCACATATGGTGATACACAATAGGGAGAGATCTCAAAAATACACAATTTTTCTTAAGCAGCAAGAGGTTTGGGCTCCTCCTCAGGCATCCCAACCCTTAGATCCTGCTCAGGAGAGACAAGCCCCCAAAATGCCTGGCTTTGAATATAAACAGGGATTACATCCTGAAAAACCCTAAAACTATAGGGAATAAGGAACTCGCTCCACTCTTAAAGGGCTCATGCCCAGGCTCACTCATCCTGATGTTTCAAAAAAAACAGTTTGAAAAACACCAGCATGGCTCAGACCACACACGAAGGAGACTACTTACTAATCTTGAAGTGTATGTCATAGATACAGGAACCTGCTGGGACTCCGTCCGGGGATGGAGACAGTGGAGGGTGCCATTTTTGCAATCTCATTCTACCTTGCTAATGCCAGCACTGGCGGGTACCATTGTGGAACTCTTCTTCTAACCTGCTAGTACCAGGAGACATGCCCCACTGAGATCCCTGCCCATCCCCATGCCGCAGTTTCATGACACAGCTGGGCCAGGCAAGAGCCCCACTCACCCCTGTGTCACAGCAGGTAGGTGTGCCCAGCCCAAATAGGGGACACCCCTTGAGCACCTATCTTTAATGCCTGGTTTCAGGGGGGATTATGCTTCTGGGTCCCATGGGTCATCTCTTACACAGGCCACTCCTTCGAGATTGGGAAAGGTAGCTGATTGGCCTAATGCATAGAAGCAAACACAGAGAGTCAGGCAAAATGAGGAGACAGAAGAATATCTTCCAAACAAAAGAACAAAACAAAGCTTCAGTAAAAGACCTTAGTGAAATGGAGATAAGCAATCCACCTAATAGAGTTCAAAGTAATGGTCGTAAGGATGCGAACCAGATTCAGAAGAATGGATGAACACAGTGAGAACTTTAACAAAGAGACAGAAAATATAAGAAAGTATCATACAGATGTTAGAGAGCCAAAGGATACAATAACTAAACTGAAAAAACTAAAGGGGTTCAATGCAGACTGGATGAAGTGAAGCCGAAAAATGGATCAGCAAGCTGGAAGACAAAGCAATGGAAACCACACAGATGGAGCAGCAAAAAGAAAAAAAGTATTTCAAAAAGTGTAGGTACCTTAAGGGACCTTTGCGACAGCGTCAAGCAGAATAACAACATTTGCATTATAGGGGTTCCAGAAGGAGAAGAGAAAGAGAAAGGGTCAGAAAACTTACTTGAAGAAATAATGGGAAGAAAAACTTCCCTAATCTGGGGAAAGAAACAGACATCCAGGTCCAGAAAGCCCAGAGGTTTCCAAATAAGAGGAACCCAAAGTGATCTACACCAAGATACATTATAATTAAAATGGTGAAAGTTAAAGAGAGCGTCTTAAAAGGAATAAGAGAAAAACAATTTGTTGTGTACAGGGAGTCCCCACATGGCTATCAGCAGATTTTTCAGGAGAAACTTTTCAGGCCAGAAGGGAGTGGCGTGACATATTCAATGTGCTGAAAGGAAAAGAAATTCCAACCAAGAATTCTCTACCTGGCAAGGCTGTCATTCAGAATTGAAGGAAAGATTAAGAGTTTTCCAGATAGGCAAAAGCTAAAGGAGTTTATCACTACTAAACTGGCCTTACAAGCAATGTTAAATAAACTCTTTAAGCGTAAAAGAAATGGCACTAATTAATAACAAGAAAACCTACCAAAGTAAAAATCTCACTGGAAAAGGTCAATATATAGTAAAGATAATGGACAAATCACTTATAAAACATGTATGATGGTTAAAAGATAAAAGTAAAATTAACTAAAACTATAATGATTAGTTAAGGGATGCATAAATTAAAAAGATGTAAATTGTGACATAAGAATATAAAATATGGTGGGGTGAATAAAAATGTAAAGTTGGGAAATGTGTTCAAATTAAAGTTGCTACCAACTTAGAAACAGACATTTAAATACACAGGAGGTTATATGTGAACCTCAGGGTAACCACAAAGCAAAACCTTATAGTAAATACACAGAAGAAAATGAGAACTGAATCTAAACATAGCACTAAGAAAAACCATTGAGCCACAAGGTAAGAGTGAATACTTACTCAGGACATAGCACATTCAATAAATGTTAGTTCGCATTATTAATTATTATTAAGTATGGATTACAAAAAATAATCTAGGTGTGAACTTAAGAATATGATCAGATTGCTGGTAATAAACACTTTACTTTTTCAGTTAGTCAGAGAACAATTCACTTTAGCACTATGTCTCTCAGGGAAGGAGGCATCTTTGCAAATGCATCAGCTCCTTGGTGTTCAGGGGCTCTGAGTCTGTTCAACCTAACTCTGATTATGTTCAGAGGTAAAGAAACAGCCACTAAGGCCCCAAGTGTCATAGCAGAGTCTTTGTCAAAAGAATTGTACAGAAAGAAGTAGGTAGAAATATCACAAATTCCCTTTCATAGAGACACTGCATGTCTTAGGGAAGGCTGAAGACAGGCAGATTGAAAAGCAGAAGATCCGCTGTGGAGAGAAATGGAGTGAGTGATTTCAAACAAGAAGTGCTATGTTGTTGATGCCCTTGATATCAGAATTATCCAGCACTAATGATAGAGGATTCAAAAGTTTGCTGTATTTTTAGGATATTGTCCTTGTAAGTAGAAGGATGCTTGCTTATCTGGAAAAGTGGAATCCCCATTTTTTAGACAGATATTTCAATAAGCTGATGCATAAAAGTTCTTACAAATGACCATGAGACTATTCAGGCATTTCAACTTATTAAATGAATATAACATATAGAATTAAGCTTCTGTACTTCAAATTTGTTTTTCACATTAAATAATTTCTTATAATCTTACGTTTATGTGTAATAATTACTGCTCCTGGATGAACTAAACAACACTGAAGGTCAAAACTAAAAATTCTGCTAAAACTAGAAATGAATTTTAAATATTATCATTTATATAATTGTAACGTCTTCTATCAGAGTAACTACAACAGAATAGAAATCTGATTTCATGTTTCTCTTTTATTGAAGGAGCTCTATACATCAACTCTTGCCTGTTGCTGATCACAAAGAAGCAAAATATTACTACATATTAAATATGATTTAGAAATAAACAAAAAGTAGATGATCTTTTATAGCAGGGAAACAAGTTTAAGGAAAATATATTGATTGAAAATTTTCCTTGTCTGAAGTATTTCAAACATGAATTCACTTGTCTTTTTATTTCCCTGTCAAGCTGATTTTCACTTACTTAAAATCAACTTCTCAATTTCCATCTCCCAGAAGAACTTAACGTTCTGGTTGAGAGAGCTCAACTCAAAATCTAACTCTTTTCCAGTTTCAAAATATGTTTTTAAGAAAGTCCAATGCCATCACAGTGTGGATGACAATAAGGAAGGAAGGACAAGTTACTATTGGACCTGCCATCCAGAAGATTGATGAAAATTTGCAATTCACTCGTGGTCATGGGAGGATGTTATGGCTATCACAACACACAAGTTCTCAAATATGAATTTATCTATAAATCTTAAGGGTAAATCAGGGTAAATGTGAATGTATGTTTTCATTAGAAGGAAAAATATATAAAATGGATAAAATTTTCAAAATATTTTAAGGTTGATATATTCTCCCTAAATGTTTTGTTCTTTCCATCCTGTTTTTTAATCTTTAGAATTCAGTGCTCTTAACACAGGGCCTAAATCATAGTTTAATAATTATATTTTAATAAATATATTTAGCTATAAGTGTATTTTAATTAAATAGTTTAATAAATATTTTAATTAAATGTTCCCTAGAATTGACTATACATATATACCTCTGCAAGTCGCACACAAACTTTTTTTTGCGGTACGCGGGCCTCTCACTGCTGTGCCCTCTCCCGTTGGGGAGCACAGGCTCCGGACGCGCAGGCTCAGCGGCCATGGCTCATGGGCCTAGCCGCTCTGCTGCATGTGGGATCTTCCTGGACTGGGGCACGAACCTGTGTTCCCTGCATCGGCAGGCAGACTCTCAACCACTGCGCCATCAGGGAAGCCCCGCACACTACCTTGATTATTGTAGCTTTGTACTAAATATTGAAATTGGAAAGTGTGAGCTGTTCAACTTTGTTCTTTTCAAGATTGTTTTTGGCAAATCTCAGTAGTTGGCATTCCCATATAAATTTTAGGATCAGTTTGTCACTTTCTTTAATAGAAATAGTGTAGAATCTATGGACCATTTGGGGGATTATTGCCCTCTTAACAACATTTAGTCTTCCTATCCATGGACATGGATATTATTTAATTTATTTAGGCCTTTGTTTTCTTTGAATATTGTTTTATAATTTTCAGATTACAAAATCTGTACTTTTTCTTGTTAAATTTGCTCCTAATTATTTTATTCATTTTGAAATTTTTATTAAAAGTATGGAAAATACATTTTTATACTGACCCTTTATCCTGCAATTTTATTGAATTCATTTACTAGTTCTGAGGGGTTTTTGTTTGTATTTTAAAGTTTTTCTCTATATGAGAATATTTCATCTGCAAACAAATATAATTTTATTTCTTCCTTTACAATCTGGGTGATTTTTTTTTTCTTTTTCCTTGCCTAATTACCCTTGCTTGAACTTTCAGTACAATAGTAAGCATAAATGGCAAGAGCAGGTACCTTTGTCTGTTGCTAACCTTTGGGGAAAAGCAATCAATCTTTCACTATTAAGTATGATGTTAGCTATTGGTTTTTAATAGATGCTCCTTATCAGGATGAAGAAGTTTCTTTCTATTCTTAGTTTTTTTTAGTGTTTTTATCATGAAAGTGTGTTGAATTTTGTCAAATGCTCTTCCTGCATCATTTCTGGGATAAATATTTCTCCATTTATTGCATGATCTTAAGACAATTTCTAGAGGGGTGTGTGTGTGTTGTGTGTATGTTTAAATTTTTCATCTGTTATGATTGTTTTCTGGGGAGAAGATCCAGGAAGTTCATCACATCACCATTCAGAGTCTCTCCCCCCTTGTATGCCACTTCTTTTTATGATATCATTATGCATTTCTTTGCATAATTATCTAAATCTTTCATTAATGTATGCCTTCTTTTACAGGTAGGTCAACATTATGGATCTACCAAGTTACACTATTGGAACAGCATTTGACCTTGAATAGTGAGTTAGTTTCTTTGAACATTCATTATTTGATCAACAAAGATGATAATTACACTATTTCCTGAACAGAGATTTTACTAGAATTAAATCACTTTGTTCTCCTCCTCTATAATCCACTGGCTTTCCCAGCTTTCTTGTAAAGTTCATACTTCTCGGTTTAGAATATAATTGTAAATGATCTCTGGTCCAGGCCTGTAGCTTCAGTGGCATTTTTAGCCTCTAGCTTTCTTTTTTGAATGTATGTGCAATTTTTCATAGCTTAGTGCTTCTGGAGATTTCATTCCATTGCCTGGCATGCATATCCTCTTTGTATCTTTAATCCCCATCAACTTTCAGACTTCAGCATAAGTATAAACTTCCTGGAAGCCTGACTAAGACTTCCAGTCTATCGCCATCTGATTAACTTTCTCTCCTCTGAGATTTTACAATATGCTATTGAGGAAAAGCTCCATCACTTTTCATAGTTTATCAAAATCTTTGATTCATTTTGTCTCATTACTAGACTATAGTCAAGAACATTTTAATCTTCCAACTCTATAACTCTTCCTTCGACCTCAGAGTTTGGGTCATTGTAGGTGCAAAAAACAAACAAACAAAACAAAACCTTATTCTCCCCAACAAACCCTTCTATACACAGAGTGCCTAATGGCTCTCGGCGCTTATTTTAGTGCAGTACTTTTCCTTCAGTACAGGAGATCAGATACTGAAAAGTTATGGAAACATAATTCCTTTCTTTTTGGTTGTTCAAGCTGATCCCTGGTTCCTCTGCACCTGCAGATTTAACTAACCATGGACTGTGTAGTATCTGCTTATAAGTGGATCCATGCAGTTCAAACCCATGTTGTTCAACTGTCAACTATATAAGTATAGAGTTTTATAATTTATAAATAAATTTATCTTAAGCCACCTCATTTGATCCTGCACTAGACCTGAAGGGTTATTGTTATGGTCTAAATATTTGTGTCCTCCCAAAATACATATGTTGCAATCCTTACCCCCCAAAGTGATGGTATTAGTAGGTGAGGCCTTTGGGCAATGTTTAAGTCATCAGAGTAGAACTCCCTCGAAAGGGATTAATACCCTATAAAGGAGTCACCAGAGAAATCCCCAGCTCCCTCCACCACATGAGGATACAAGGAGAATTCAGCAAACCAGAAGAGGTCCCTCACCTGACCATGCTGGCACCCTGATCTCGAACTTTCAGTCTCCAGGCTGTGAGAAATAAATTTTAATTTATAAATTGCTTATAAGCTACCCAGTTTTTGTTGTTTTGTTATAGCAGCCCAAATGGACTGAGACAGTTATAATTTTTTAGTAATTATTAACCAATTTTATATGTAAGGATATCAACAATGTTAGGGATTAAATGCCTTTTCTAAAGTTTATGATACCACCTGCCACAGTACTACTCCATTATAATCATATGCACCAAAGCATATCCCATCCTTTCTTCTCCAATATTGAAAATACCTATTTTCTTCAAGCTGTATCTTTTACATTGCAAAACAAGATAACAGGGAGAAATGACAAATTAGAGCAGTGGTTAACTGATAATAAATCTTAGTTTTCACCTAAAGTGCTTTCTAGCATGGAGAGAGCCCACTTGACTTAGGTTTGTTTGACACACTTAATGTCATCTTTACATCTTTCAAAAGCCAGCAGGAGTTTGTTACTAGGAAAGAGACAGCATCTCCCCTTCACAGCAAGAGACATTCTTTTAGATAATCCTTAGAACAAGCTAATGCTGAAAAACCTGAAGGCATGAGGGAAGAGACCCATGTTGGAAAGGGAATAGGGGTTGTTTACTAAGGGAAGAAATGCCAGTATCATGTGCAACACTCATCTAACAGTAGGGATACTTGTTATATTAGCAAGATTTACTGACAGACTACATCTGTGTCTTCTCACCAAACAAGGTCACTCAGTCAGATACTATGGAGCCTAATGAGGAAAATGCCAAGTCCCTGGAGTGATAATGGAGGTTCGCTCTGACTTACGCCTCAGGCACTGGCAATATTTTTAGGTCTAGAAAATAAAATAAGGTACAGAAAAAGGTCATAATTTTTATCGAGCTGACCCACCTTGAAAAATAGCTGTGCATGTAACTGAGTATGTTTAGCGTTTTCTTTTTCTCTTTCCTGAGACTCAAGGTTACTTTTTTATTCTTCTTCAAAGAGGTCCTTAAGGGTTTCAATACTTTACCTGAACATTAAATTTATATATGTTATTGGGCTAAAGGGTCTCTTCCACAGTTTGTAAAATTTTTTATGTCTAAAAAAGGGAACTATCTCCAAAATACTAAGGGACTGGTTCTGTTCTGGGAGGGTTTTTTTTTGGGGGGGAGGTGCATATAAAATATTATTAGCTCTTTTTTTTGTAGAAAAATTCTCAAAAAAACTTTTCTGTGCTTTGGATATCACAATATTTTTTAAACTTGGGAATTAGATACGTGGATTCATGTCATAGCAATGGCTTTTAAATAGCTTTTTGACTTGGGCAAATAGCTTATCCTCCCAGAGCCTTCGTGTTCTTAATGGAAAAATAATGGATTTAGAATAAACAATAGTGGAGGTCCCTTCCAATGTAAATATTCTCCAGACTCATTAGGTATACATGACTTTATGTACTCTCAAAAGAATTTCACTTCACCTCTCCAAATATACATTTTATTTAGCCCTGGTTTGTTCACAATAACTTCATGATATTAGGACATAACCAACTTCTTGATCTGTTTTTATCATACTTGCACTTTATCCCCATGCCACTTACTAATTTATTGTTTCATATATATTTATAAAACCTTGAAGCATTTACTTCATCTTTTTTCATTAATTTCAAATTTCATTATAAAAATAAAGATAAATACAACTTTTCTTGATCTGCCATTTATTTCAACTCTTCTCATATGAGTCCTTCATTAAAAGCAAACCAAACAAGCAGAAACCCACTGTGATATTACTGTCACAAAGCAATCAATTGCTTCATTTGCTATGTATCTGATCTTACACTTAATGGAAAGAAAGAATTTTCACAGAGACTAAGTTATAGATGATCCAGATTGCTCAAAAACAAATCTAGACTCATGAATTTGCTGACCTACAGCAGTTTAACTGTGTAGAGAGCTCCCTAGAACAATTTGAAACTTTTTTATTCAGCCAATATTTCTGAGAAGCTACTGTATGTCAGATGTTGTGTCAGGGGAATCAAAAGACAATTATTGGTTTGGTCAAAAAGTTTGTTCATTTTTTTCCCGTAAGATGGCTCTAGTAGTGCTTAGTTGTCTTTAACCTCATTCAAACAATTTTGTTAGATTGTATTGTGACAGCTGTCATATCAGCGTACATTTAAAAAAAACTTATCAAAATTGGTGAATTTTTTGTAGCAATTTTAATATTGACGATGGAAGAAAAAAGCAACATTTTTTGGCATATTATGCTTTTTTATTTCAAGAAAGGTAAAAACGCAAAAAAAGATTTCTGCAGTGTATGGAGAAGGTGCTGTGACTGATCGAACGTGTCAAAAGTGGTTTGCGAAGTTTCATGCTGGAGATTTCTCACTGGATGATGCTCCACAGTCGCGTAGAGCCGTTGAAGTTGATAGCAATCAAATGGAGACATTAATTGATAACAATCAATGTTATACTATGCGGGTGATAGCCGACATACTCAAAATAACCAAATCAAGCATTGAAAACCGTTTGTACCAGTTTGGTTACGTTAATTGCTTTGATGTTTGGGTTCCACATAAATTAAGTGAGAAAAACCTTCTTGACCATATTTCCTCATGCGATTCTCTATTTAAACATAACAAAAACGTTCCATTTTTAAAACAAATTGTGATGGGTGATGAAAAGTGGATACTGTACAATAATGTGGAATGGAAGAGATCGCAGGGCAAGCAAAATGAACCATCACCAACCACACCAAAGGCCGGCCTTCATCCAAAGAAGATGATGTTGTGTCTATGGTGGGATTGGAAGGGAGTCCCCTATTATGAGCTCCTTCCAGAAAAGCAAACGATCAACTACAACAAGTAGTCCTCCCAGTTAGACCAAATGAAAGCAGCACTTGACAAAAAGCATTCAGAATTAGTCAACAGAAAATGCACAATCTTCCATCAGGATAACGCGAGACCACGTGTTTCTTTGATGACCATAAAAATTATTATTCTTACAAGAAGCATCTCAAAAGTCAGTATTTCGGGACAGATTTTCATGGACTTTGATGACAGCCTGGCTGGGAAGTTCTGATTCATCCGCCGTATTCACCGGACATTGCATCTTCGGATTTCCATTTATTTCAGTCTTTACAAATTCTCTTAATGGAAAAAAAAATTTCAATTCCTTGGAAGACTGTAAAAGGCATCTGGAAGAGTTCTTTGCTCAAAAAGATAAAACATTTTGGGAAATTGCCTGAAAAATGGCAGAAGGTACTGGAACAAAAGGGTGAATACGTTCTTCAATAAAGTTCTTGATGAAAATGAAAAGTGTGTCTTTTATTTTTACTTAAAAACCAAAGGAACGTTTTGGCCAGCCCAATAATTTAAGACATTTTGAATCTGAATTATCTTTGATCTAGAAGATACCACAGAGTTTGAATGAGAAGTGATAGATTAATTGTATTTTTAATTTTTTTTGGACCATTTCCTTGAAATTGTGGAGCTAATAATGTTGGCTAAAGAATATGCCTGAAGATAAAATATGAGAATACTTATTAACTGTTAAATGTTATGAAGGAAACAAAATGATCAGTGATAGAGAATAAGTGGATAATGAGAGGGGAGAGGCATTAGGCTCTACTGACAGAGGGTGGTCAGAAAAGCCTGCCTAAATAGGTGAGAATATACTAAAACATAAAGGTTGAGTAGGAGTCAGTCATGTGAAAAATAGTGAGGAGTGACCTCTGCAGAAGTGAATGTGAAAGTCTAGGTCAGGAAAGAGTAGAGTAGGGACTCCTTTCCAACTCAAGGACTTTTTTAAAATGTCACATAACAAATTAAACGTTTTGATAGAATGAATTTATAATTTCTTTAATTTGTGAAAATTCTCCCTGAATATCTCCAATTGTGTCATATAAAAGTTAAACTCTGTATTTCTTATGTCCATAAAAATTATTATTCTTACAAGAAGCATCTCAAAAGTCAGTATTTCGGGACAGATTTTCATGGACTTCTTTTTTGTCTCCATGCCTTAGGCAAAAATATTGCATTCTCTGTACTCTTCAGATTTCATGATGCAGTTTTCTGATATTTTATTAATTTTCTCCAACCTTCCCACTCGCAGCTTCTCCATATATAGACTCACATATTCTAAGCTATTATCATCTTCAAGGGATGACTATTTCTGGAATATGCTGTTAATTTCAAGGCTCTATCCTACCCTTGTTTTCTAAAGAGTACATTCTTCATTCCACTCTTGATTCTTTATCCTTCAACACTAAAATAGGGTCAGTCCCTCCTTTCTCTTAGCATGCTGACAATAATTCTATTGTCCACAACATATTTTGTCATAATTATTTTCCAAAATAATTTGCCCAATGTTGAGCAAACCATGCATGACCCAAATATCAACCTGTAAAATGAGGACACAACAGAATCATAAAGTATCTCATTCACCTTTTTCCACATAGTATTTATTCCATTCATCTCTTTATTCTAGAACCTCATCAATAAATGTTGTTAGTAAAAGCTTGTTGAGTGAATTTATCTAAAAATGTGAAGAAATATGAGATAAATATCTTTACTGTTTATGTGTCATTTTGATTTGACCATGCTTTCTGAAAATGAAGCATTCAAATCACCCTAGATGGCTCAGAAGGCATTCTATTCTTATAAAGCCCAAGGAGAAAGAATGTCTAATCCTACACAGAGAATTTTTTTAATTTCTGTTTAGTCACAAGTATTTCAAAGTTAACGAAGGAATTTCTTCAAAAAACAATCCCTCACTAGGGAAATATGATTAATGCATAAAGTACAAAAGCACTAGCACCCACATAGAGTATAAGTATAAAATATTTAGGGATCAGATTTAGCTTTTAAAATTCTAAGGTCACTTTTAACTGTAACACTCTATTTCCTCAAATATGTGGCTGTCACTTTAATCTTTTTCTCCAACTGCAAATGCACACAATTAATTAAGAAAAGCTTGGAATAAAATAACAGGAACTGATACAAAACTTAAGTATAAATAATTATAAACATATATACGATCATAGAAAGCTGTTTGGTCATGCATGATTTGCTCAACATTGCATGAGTCTAACACTGATTGAGTTTTCTAGTTCTTATGAAAAGTATAAGGGTTTTGAGAAAATTCGGTACTCCACTTCAGCAAATATTTATTGAACAAGAAGTCTGGGGGGGGACCTTGAAGATGGCGGAAGAGTAAGACGCGGATATCACCTTCCTCCCCACAGATGCATCAGAAATACATCTACACGTGGAACAACTCCTACAGAACACCTACTGAAGGCTGGCAGAAGACCTCAGACCTCCCAAAAGGCAAGAAACTCCCCACGTACCTGGGTAGGGCAAAAGAAAAAAAGAAAAAACAGAGACAAAAGAATAGGGACGGCACCTGCACCAGTGGGAGGGAGCTGTGAAGGAGGAAAGGTTTCCACACACTAGGAAGTCCCTTCGAGGGCGGAGACTGCGGGAGGCACAGGGGAAAAGCTTCGGAGCCACGGAGGAGAGCGCAGCAACAGGGGTGCGGAGGGCAAAGCGGAGAGATTCCCACACAGAGGATCGGTGCCGACCGGCACTCACCAGCCCGAGAGGCTTGTCTGCTCACCCGCCGGGACGGGCGGGGCTGCAAGCTGAGGCTCTGGTTTCGGTTTCAGACGGAGCGCAGGGAGAGGACTGGGGTTGGCGGCTTGAACATAGCCTGAAGGGGTTAGTGCACCACGGCTACCCGGGAGGAAGTCCGGAGAAAAGTCTGCACCTGCCGAAGAGGCAAGAGACTTTTTCTTCCCTCTTTGTTTCCTGGTGCGCGAGGAGAGGGGATTAAGAACGATGCTTAAAGGAACTCCAGAGACGGGCGCAAGCCGCGGCTAAAAGCGCAGACCCCAGAGACGGGCGGGAGACGCTAAGGCTGCTGCTGCCGCCACCAAGGGGCCTGTGTGCGAGCACAGGTCACTCTCCACACCCCTCTTCCGTGGAGCCTGTGCAGCCCGCCACTGCCAGGTTCCCGGGATCCAGGGACAACACCCCCGGGAGAACGCAGGGCGCGCCTCAGGCTGGCGCAACGTCACGCCGGCCTCTGCCGCCGCAGGCCCGCCCCGCACTCCGTGCCCCCCCCCCCACCCCCCGGCCTAAGTGAGCCAGAGCTCCTGAATCAGAAGCTCCTTTAACCCTGTCCTGTCTGAGCAAAGAACAGACGCCCTCCGGCGACCTACACGCAGAGGCGGGTCCGAATCCAAAGCTGAGCCCCTGGTAGCTGTGAGAACAAAGAAGAGAAAGGGAAATCTCTCCCAGCAGCCACAGAAGCAGCAGATTAAAGCTCCACAATCAACTTGATGTACCCTGCATCTGTGGAATACATGAATAGACAACGAATCATCCCAAATTAAGGAGCCGTGTGGATAAAAGGCTCTTAGTGCTGCAGCCAGGAGTTAGTGCTGTGCCTCTGAGGTGGGAGAGCCAACTTCAGGACACTGGTCCACAAGAGACCTCCCAGCTGCACATAATATCAAACGGCGAAAATATCCCAGAGATCTCCATCTCAATGCCAGCACCCAGCTTCACTCAATGACCAGCAAGCTACAGTGCTGGACATCCTATGCCAACAACTAGCAAGACAGGAACACAACCCCACGCATTAGCAGAGAGGCTGCCCAAAATCATAATAAGTCTACAGACACCCCAAAACACACCACCAGACGTGGACCTGCCCACCAGAAGGACAAGATCCAGCCTCATCCACCAGAACACAGGCACTAGTACCCTCCACCAGGAAGCCTACACAACCCACTGAACCAACCTTAGCCACTGGGGACAGACACCAAAAACAACAGGAACTACAAACATTCAGCCTGCAAAAAGGAGACCCCAAACACAGTAAGATAAGCAAAATGAAAAGACAGAAAAACACAGAACAGATGAAGGAGTAAGATAAAAACCCACCAGACCTAACAAATGAAGAGGAAACAGGCAGTCTACCTGAAAAAGAATTCAGAATAATGATAGTAAAGATGATCCAAAATCTTGGAAATAGAATAGAGAAAATGCAAGAAACATTTAACAAGGACCTAGAAGAACTAAAGATGAAACAAACAATGATGAACAACACAATAAATGAAATTAAAAATACTCTAGATGGGATCAATAGCAGAATAACTGAGGCAGAAGAACGGATAAGTGACCTGGAAGATAAAATAGTGGAAATAACTACTGCAGAGCAGAATAAAGAAAAAAGAATGAAAAGAGCTGAGGACAGTCTCAGAGACCTCTGGGACAACATTAAACGCACCAACATTCGAATTATACGGGTTCCAGAAGAAGAAGAGAAAAAGAAAGGGACTGAGAAAATATTTGAAGAGATTATAGTTGAAAACTTCCCTAATATGGAAAAGGAAATAGTTAATCAAGTCCAGGAAGCACAGAGAGTCCCATACAGGATAAATCCAAGGAGAAATACGCCAAGACACATATTAATCAAACTGTCAAAAATTAAATACAAAGAAAACATATTAAAAGCAGCAAGGGAAAAACAACAAATAACACACAAGGGAATCCCCATAAGGTTAACAGCTGATCTTTCAGCAGAAACTCTGCAAGGCAGAAAGGACTGGCAGGACGTATTTAAAGTGATGAAGGACAAAAACTTACAACAAAGATTACTCTACCCATCAAGGATCTCACTCAGATTTGATGGAGAAATTAAAACCTTTACAGACAAGCAAACGCTGAGAGAGTTCAGCACCACCAAACCAGCTTTACAACAAATGCTAAAGGAACTTCTCTAGGCAAGAAACACAAGAGAAGGAAAAGACCTACAATAACACACCCAAAACAATTAAGAAAATGGGAATAGGAACATACATATCAATAATTACCTTAAATGTAAATGGATTAAATGCTCGCACCAAAGACACAGACTGGCTAAATGGATACAAAAACAAGACCCATATATATGCTGTCTACAAGAGACCCACTTCAGACCTAGGGACACATACAGACTGAAAGTGAGGGGATGGAAAAAGATATTCCACGCAAATGGAAACCAAAAGAAAGCTGGAGTAGCAATTCTCATATCAGACAAAACAGACTTTAAAATAAAGACTATTAGAAGAGACAAAGAAGGACACTACATAATGATCAAGGGATCGATCCAAGAAGAAGATATAACAATTGTAAATATTTATGCACCCAACATAGGAGCACCTCAATACATAAGGCAAATACTAACAGCCATAAAAGGGGAAATCGACAGTAACACATTCATAGTAGGGGACTTTAACACCCCACTTTCACCCATGGACAGATCATCCAAAATGAAAATAAATAAGGAAACTGAAGCTTTAAATGATACATTAAACAAGATGGACTTAATTGATATTTATAGGACACTCCATCCAAAAACAACAGAATACACATTTTTCTCAAGTACTCATGGAACATTCTCCAGGATAGATCATATCTTGGGTCACAAATCAAGCCTTGGTAAATTTAAGAAAATTGAAATTGTATCAAGTACCTTTTCTGACCACAATGCCATGAGACTAGATACCAATTACAGGAAAAGATCTGTAAAAAATACAAACACATGGAGGCTAAACAATACACTACTTCCTAACGAAGTGATCACTGAAGAAATCAAAGAGGAAATCAAAAAATACCTAGAAACAAATGACAATGGAGACACAACGACCCAAAACCTATGGGATGCAGCAAAAGCAGTTCTAAGGGGGAAGTTTATAGCAATACAAGCCCACCTTAAGAAGCAGGAAACATCTCGAATAAACAACCTAACCTTGCACCTCAAGCAATTAGAGAAAGAAGAACAAAAAAACCCCAAAGCTAGCAGAAGGAAAGAAATCATAAAAATCAGATCAGAAATAAATGAAAAAGAAATGAAGGAAACAATAGGAAAGATCAATAAAACTAAAAGGTGGTTCTTTGAGAAGATAAACAAAATAGATAAACCACTAGCCAGACTCATCAAGAAAAAAAGGGAGAAGACTCAAATCAATAGAACTAGAAATGAAAAAGGAGAAGTAACAACTGACACTGCAGAAATAAAAAAGATCATGAGAGATTACTACAACAACTCTATGCCAATAAAATGGACAATCTGGAAGAAATGGAAAAATTCTTAGAAAGGCACAACCTGCCAAGACTGAATCAGGAAGAAATAGAAAATATGAACAGACCAATCACAAGCCCTGAAATTGAAACTGTGATTAAAAATCTCCCAACAAACAAAAGCCCAGGACCAGATGGCTTCACAGGCGAATTCTATCAAACATTTAGAGAAGAGCTAACACCTATCCTTCTCAAACTCTTCCAAAATATAACAGAGGGAGGAACACTCCCAAACTCATTCTACGAGGCCACCATCACCTTGATACCAAAACTAAACAAGGATGTCACAAAGAAAGAAAACTACAGGCCAATATCACTGATGAACATAGATGCAAAAATCCTCAACAAAATACTAGCAAACAGAATCCAACAGCACATTAAAAGGATCATACACCATGATCAAGTGGGGTTTATTCCAGGAATGCAAGGATTCTTCAATATACGCAAATCTATCAATGTGATAAACCATATTAACAAATTGAAGGAGAAAAACCATATGATCATCTCAATAGATGCAGAGAAAACTTTTGACAAAATTCAACACCCATTTATGATAAAAACCCTGCAGAAAGTAGGCATAGAGGGAACTTTCCTCAACATAATAAAGGCCATATATGACAAGCCCACAGCAAACATCATCCTCAATGGTGAAAAACTGAAAGCATTTCCACTAAGATCAGGAACAAGACAAGGTTGCCCACTCTCACCACTTTTATTCAACATAGTTTTGGAAGTTTTAGCCACAGCAATCAGAGAAGAAAAGGAAATAAAAGGAATCCAAATCGGAAAAGAAGAAGTAAAGCTGTCACTGTTTGCACATGACATGATACTATTCATAGAGAATCCTAAAGATGCTACCAGAAAACTACTAGAGCTAATCAATGAATTTGGTAAAGTAGCAGGATACAAAATTAATGCACAGAAATCTCTGGCATTCCTATATACTAATGATGCAAAATCTGAAAGTGAAATCAAGAAAACAGTCCCATTTACCATTGCAACAAAAAGAATAAAATATCTAGGAATAAACCTACCTAAGGAGACAAAAGACCTGTATGCAGAAAATTATAAGACACTGATGAAAGAAATTAAACATGATACAAATAGATGGAGAGATATACCATGTTCTTGGATTGGAAGAATCAACATTGTGAAAATGACTCTACTACCCAAAGCAATCTATAGATTCAATGCAATCCCTATCAAACTACCACTGGCATTTTTCACAGAACTAGAACAAAAAATTTCACAATTTGTATGGAAACACAAAAGACCCCGAATAGCAAAAGCAATCTTGAGAACGAAAAAAGGAGCTGGAGGAATCAGGCTCCCTGACTTCAGACTATACTACAAAGCTACAGTAATCAAGACTGTATGGTACTGGCACAAAAACAGAAAGATAGATCAATGGAACAAGATAGAAAGCCCAGAGATAAACCCAGGCACATATGGACACCTTATCTTTGATAAAGGTGGCAGGAATGTACAGTGGAGAAAGGACAGCCTCTTCAATAAATGTTGCTGGGAAAACTGAACAGGTACATGTAAAAGTATGAGATTAGATCACTCCCTAACACCATACACAAAAATAAGCTCAAAATGGATTAAAGACCTAAATGTAAGGTCAGAAACTATCAAACTCTTAGAGGAAAACATAGGCAGAACACTCTATGACATAAATCACAGCAAGATCCTTTTTGACCCACCTCCCAGAGAAATGGAAATAAAAACAAAAATAAACAAATGGGACCTAATGAAACTTAAAAGCTTTTGTACAGCAAAGGAAACCATAAAGAAGACCAAAAGACAACCCTCAGAATGGGAGAAAATATTTGAAAATGAAGCAACTGACAAAGGATTAATTTCCAAAATTTACAAGCAGCTCATGCAGCTCAATAACAAAAAAACAAACAACCCAATCCAAAAATGGGCAGAAGACCTAAATAGACATTTCTCCAAAGAAGATATACAGACTGCCAACAAACACATGAAAGAATGCTCAACATCATTAATCATTAGAGAAATGCAAATCAAAACTACAATGAGATATCATCTCACACCAGTCAGAATGGCCATCATCAAAAAATCTAGAAACAATAAATGCTGGAGAGGGTGTGCAGAAAAGGGAACACTCTTGCACTGCTGGTGGGAATGTAGATTGATACAGCCACTATGGAGAACAGTATGGAGGTTCCTTAAAAAACTACAAATAGAACTACCATATGACCCAGCAATCCCACTACTGGGCATATACCCTGAGAAAACCAAAATTCAAAAAGAGTCATGTACCAAAATGTTCATTGCAGCTCTATTTATAATAGCCTGGAGATGGAAACAACCTAAGTGCCCATCATTGGATGAATGGATAAAGAAGATGTGGCACATATATACAATGGAATATTACTCAGCCATAAAAAGAAACGAAATTGAGCTATTTGTAATGAGGTGGATAGACCTAGAGTCTGTCATACAGAGTGAAGTAAGTCAGAAAGAAAAAGACAAATACCGTATGCTAACATATATATATGGAATTTAAGAAAAAAAAATGTCATGAAGAACCTAGGGGTAAGACAGGAATAAAGACGCAGACATACTGGAGAACGGACTTGAGGATATGAGGAGGGGGAAGGGTGAGCTGTGATAGGGCGAGAGAGAGTCATGGACATATACACACTAACAAACGTAGTAAAGTAGATAGCTAGTGGGAAGCAGCCGCATGGCACAGGGATATTGGCTCGGTGCTTTGTGACAGCCTGGACGGGTGGGATGGGGGGGGGGGGAGGGAAGGAGACGCAAGAGGGAAGACATATGGGAACATATGTGTATGTATAACTGATTCACTTTGTTATAAAGCAGAAAGTAACACACCATTGTAAAGCAATTATACCCCAATAAAGATGTTAAAAAAAAAAAAAAAAAGAAGTCTGGAATTGAAAATATTTTCCAGAATTGTTTTCTGTAAATTAATACATAATGTGAAGCAGAGATAAATATTTTAGATTTTTATTGTTTTGTTCTATAGTTATTCTTCAGAGTAAAGCTGTAAAAAAACTTTTAAAAATCTACTGTTTACAGGAAGAATTGGATACGAAAATTTCCACTTGGATTTATTCAATCTAAAATATAACTTAGAGAAATACTAAATGTTTTTATTTTATTTATAATTCAAGTTTCTATTTCATAAGGTTATAGGCTATTGCATTGTTAAGAGAGAGTTCCAAAAACCATATAATTTGTTTTATAACTCTAAATGTATCAAATGATGGAAGTTTGAAAATACTTTAACTTTCCAGATTTCTAATTGGAATTAACTATGTACATATTAACTACATAATATTTAAAGTATAAAAATTAAATTAATTGAAAATCTGTGCAATCTTTTATTTTTTCACACTTCGGGAAAGGTATTGCTTGCACATTGTTTTTAGAATGGAGAAAAAATGGTGCCCAAATCAATCATTACAATCAAGGTTATTCCTAGACAAAATTGTAAAACTGAAGTTTTTTTTCACATTTAATGCCTCATTTTGGTCTGCCTGGCAATTGTTTATTCTTGTACAGACCTTTCTAAATCAAAATTTCCAACTTTTGTTTGTATAAATTATTCTAAGAGTATTTTGCCACTATATCACGTAATGTGTTTAGAGATGATATCAGTATTAGTAATCCAGATATAATTTACCCTTTAAATGGGTCTTTCTTCGGGTAAAGGCTTTATCCAAAAGTAAATGCAAAGCTTATGGTATAGACTACTTTTCAGGGACTCAAGTTAAAAAGAATAATTTAAGAGTAATTGATTTACAATGTTGTGTTAGCTTCAGGTGTACAGGAAAGTGATTCAGTTATACATATGTATAAATGTTTATATATTCTTTTCTGAGTATATTTATTATTCTTGGTTCATTAAGAAAATTTTTTAGAATTTTTATTTTCATAAGTAAACTGGGTTTTGGAAAAGGACAGATTATCTTTTGAGGAGTGTTCATTTGTCCTTCAGTGCAGAAACTACCTGTTTCAACAAAATGTCATATTAAAAAAATCTCATGTAAATTATTGTGATTTAAAATAAATACAATTTGACATTTAAAATTTTCCTTTCTAACTGCTAAATTATGAAGACTGAAGAGATTCTGGTTAAATAACATTGATATTTGCAGTCTATTATTTAATCAGTAAATTTTTGAATGTCATCTAAATGAAGCTGGACATCTTTTTAATTAAATATTTTACTTTCATTCTGTTTTTCATTTTGGTGTATAAAAGATAATAAAAATAGAGACAGTTTAAATCTTCTTTAAAGTGAATAAGAGAAAAAGAGAGTTCTCCATGAGATAGGAACCAGATTAAAATTTTGTCCATAAGTTTATCTAGATTGCACAATGTTCATTAGGATTATGCACAGAACTTGGAAGATTAAATATAAATATATTTCCATTATGGATTGAATGTATATACACACACACACATATATATACACACATACATGTATATAATGTCATGCAATTCATTTTTAATAATCAGGGTTCATTTAATCTAAGATAATTCTTATACCATACACATTCTGTTAAAACAAACAAACAAAACTCCAGGAAACCAGTTTTTGAGAAAGGAGGAGCAAGGAAGTGGAAAAAACACCTGTCACAATAAGACTGTGTTAGAAGATTTGTAGATTTGCTGGTTTGTAAACTCTACACCACTTAAAATCTGTAAATAAAAAAAAATTCACTTTGATTCTTAATTCTCATTTATAAAAGCACAATACACAGATTAAGCTTTGACCTGGCCATACAGAATTTTAACAGGATGGCTCTTCCTCAAGCCAACTAACTTTGGAAATCAAGTTAGTCAACCTCTTGGTGCAATTAGCAGAGTGTTGATTGTATTTATATATTTTGGGCCTCTCCAGGTTTGTATGTATGGTTTCCCACTTGTGATATCCCTAGTCAAGGATATTGATGCAAGCAATTGATATCTCTAACTCATCATGAGAACTATACTGAAAATAAAACTATTTTAAACTGTAAGATACATGCTCATAATGAGGCAGCTCAATGTCTTTACTAACACACACCTATACTTGTGTGTATAAATGTAATATATACTTTATTTGAGACAGAATTATTATTAGTGTGAGACTGGAAATACTCTTATTAAGATGCACTGTAATCGTGTCAAGGCACGGTCCTAGACCTTGCAAAGAAGTCTTAAACCAGCAACATGTTTTGTGATGGAATTCAGTGATTAAGTTACTCAGCTCTGCTTTTCTCTCTTGATTCCTCTTGTTTAGCTCTGATGATTCTTAAATTTGGCTTTCACTCCAAACCTTAATTCTTGAACTGGCCACATCAGATTTGGCAGATTTGCCCTACAAGGGCAGAGTTGAGGAGCAAAGCTTATTAGCAAAACCCATTCACACAATTATGTTCTCTCAAGTCATTTAAATAGCATTTCATGCTTGATATTCAAAGCACTAAGTATTACACCTAGTAATTGCATCGTTAAGTACAATAAAAGTCTTATGCCTGGGCTAAATGTCATAATAGTGTATAATGATTAGGGCAGCTCATTGTCTCTATAATCACAATCCATTTATATTGTAAAAAACTATACCCTTCCAACTTTCCCCCATGGTCATATTTTAAGACTACGTCAAATTTTTTGTGTTATTTTCACTCAAATCTATTTGTTATTGTCCTAATGACCTCAGTCTTGGCCTGGATCATCTATGATCCTGACCTCAGTACTCCATGTGAGTTTACCGAGGGCCATCATAATTACTTATACAGCAATTACATACTGTCAGTGCATTTTTTTCACGGCAGCCGTTTGTTTCATGTAACTCAATAACCATGAAAACTGTGAGACTCACTAAACAAAAGTTAAGGTAGACCATTTTGATTATGTAGGGTTTTAATGATTTATTTCTAATTATGGTAATAATATGTGTTTTAAACTTATGACATTTAGAAAAGTATAAAAAGTATAAAAAGTAGGCAAAGATGATCCTTCTGGATATTTTTGTTTATTTCTTTTAAGGGAAATGATAAAAAAATTAGCCAATACTAGTACTATAATAACTGTATCATTTAATGAGAAATTTTGTATGTCTGGCATTTTCCTCAGTTTTCTATATATTTACTTCTTTAAACTTCCAAACAATACTACAGTTAGGTATTGTTTATCTCATTTTACAGATAAGCTAATGATCAGAAAATTTAATCAAATTATCATAGGGCACAGAATTATTTAATATAGTAGTCAAGATTCAAACCAATATCTCTTTGACTCCCAAAACGAATGTTGATCACTATATTTTAGCAAAATAATGGAATGACTAATGATATACACTTTTTAAAATTATTATAAAGATGTGAGGAAAGTTGGAATGAGGATTTAAAAAAGACAACAAAGAGTCCTGCTTTAGGCAAATGAGATTAAACCTGTGGAGGACTTTCTGGGCACATATGTAAGCACTAAGTGGCTTAGGATACAAGTTGGTCGATATGCAAGGGACAAGTCATCCAGTATACAACTACCCCCTCTGTAGGGGAGGCTTTCTGATGAACATTGATATGAGTCTCCAATTATCTAAATACTCTGTGCTCAGCAAAATAGGAATAGCCATATGGATGGTAGACAGAATAATAGCTCCCCCAGAGAGGTTCAAGTTCTAATTCCTAGATCCTGTGAATATGTTAGGTTATACATCAAAGGAGAATTAAGGTTGCTCTTCAGAAGACCTTGAGGTGAGGAGATTATCCTGGATTATCTGGGTGAGCCCAATGTAATCACAGTGTCCATATATAAGTGGAAGAAGAAGGCAGAAGAGAGTGTCAGAGTGAAGCAATGTGGGAAAGATTGGAATGGCTGTTGCTGGTTTTGAAGATGGAAGGGGGCAACAAGCCAAGGAATGGAGGCAGTCTCTAGCAGTAGAAGAGTCAAGAAAAACAATTCTCCTTTAAAGCCTCTAGAAGGGAAGGTAGCCCTGCTAATATTTTGATTTTAGACCAGTCATATCCATTTCAGACATCTGACCTCCCCAAAATGTGATACTTTTGTGTTGTATTAAGCCACAGTTTGTGTACTTTGATAGAGCAACAACAGAAAACTAATACAATGTGACTTTCCCTCGGATCTCCTTTTTTCCCAACCATCTAATCATATTTCCTTTAGACCCTTGACACACATCTAATTTATCAGCCAATTCCCAAGCAGACCACAATTTCCTCCATACCAAGGAGATAGCCACATGTACTACTCCACTGCTATTTTGGTCCACTCTTGGATTAGACTGTAGTGAGGCAACAGTCTATATTCAACTCAGCATCATATCAAGGTGAATCCATGAACTGGGTTTGATTTTTGCCTTCTTCTACCAGCATGCCATAGGAAAATTCTCCACAAGGGCATAGGTTTGAGCTGAGTAAAAGGGGTTAGTGCAATAGAAGCAAATGGCATGATATTGGAACCACTTGTTTGTATAATTTATTTAAACCCTCTGGACATGCTCAGGCCAAATCCTGAATAAGCTTTTGCCATCATATTATGAACTTTTGACTTGACTAATTTAAAAAATCCAGCTCACGATCGTTAGTTCCTATTATGTGGTCACCCGAAGTTTCATGATTAGCTACTCTCTCTGTCTGGGCCTAGTATCCCAGGAGAAACTTTTCTAGTTCTAAGTAGTTCACTGCTGTTCAAGGAATTTGTCATGAACTCCATAAACATCTGTATCTAGAATCCTGGGATCAGCGCGGCCTGAGTGGCAAAGCAGATTGTGGGAGAGTCCCAACCTGCTACAGAACCCTCTCTTCTAAGGGCACAACTCAAAACTGCAAGCCTTTTAGGCCATAAAATATATACTTAAAAATGATATTTCTAATAGTGATATACGCTGTATTTCAAAGTGTGGAATATGGTGTCTCCAAAATCTAAAAAGTTTCATTGGTGTTTGCCTTTATCTTAGAGGGGACATTCTGGCATAACAAAGATCATTGAACTTCTAAAAAGTGCACCCCAGAATCTTTCTCAGGTTTACAGCAAAGAGTTTTTGATTCATTTCTCTTACAAGGACATCCAAAGTACCGGCCCTTTTCTGCACATTAGGTCCAGCAAGCACAATGTCATCAAAAGAGTGATGTTTGCAGAATGTCAATCAAGTCAATCAAGGTCCCTTTAGACTTTACTGTAATAGCAGAATTAACATAGCTCTGGGATAACCTAGTAAATATGAACTGTTCCCTTTCCCATGTGAATGCAAACTATATTGATCTTTCCTGATGGGGATTAACAAAATGTGTTCACCAGATCAGCAGTCACATACCAAGTTCCAAAGGCGATGACAATTTGTTCCAGCGTAGAAATTACATCAGCACGGCAACTATGATTAGAATTATCACTTGATTACATTTTTAGGAGTCAACAGTCATTCTCTATTAACCATCTAGGTTTTCCAGAGGTCATCCTGGTGAACTAAACAGACAATTACGAGGACCACAGCACTTAGTAGGGTGTCAATTGTTTCTGCAATTCCAACCAGGATGCAGTGTTACTTTTGACTTAACTTGTCTAATGGTGGATGTGGGAGGGGGATTGTGAATATTTTCCAGAGCTTGCATTTGACCTTTCTACCAAGGTGGCTTTTGCTCTATAGACCAGAAAACTAATGTGAGGGTTCTACATATCAATTCTGATTATGCTCTCAGGACCAGGAAAATAATCATAGGGTGGTCCTTAGCTCCATTGGACCATTAGTAAATGTTTTTAAACCAGAAATCAATTTAGTATCGTATTATCTCAGACTCTGTATCCAATAGCTCTGAAAGGGTCTGAATATCCTTTTTTATTCCCGGTATACAGTTACTCTAGCAAATTGCCATGGGTCCATTTGAGAAATGAGAGAGAAATGCAGCAACTTTTCAGAGTCCTTGCTCAAAGGTAAAGGGGTTTCTCTTCATTTGATGGCCTCTAGGTCTAAAAAATGGCTCAGATCTAGAAAATTAGGTGAGAAATTTTCCATTTTGGTGGCTGACACCAGCCTTCTGTTCACCAGATTTTGATAGATTTTAGTCATATAAATCAAGGAATAACATTATTTGCTGTTAACATATCCTGTCTTTTGAACATCATGGTCTATAAGCCATTGCTACAGATTTCTGCAAGTCAGTGATCTCTGGTTGTCATTCTGGCCTTACTAGCTATTAGGGTAAATATGTCACTTTCTCACTCAGGTTTAAATCATGCTTACTGCCCTATGCTCTTTCAGATTCCTACTACCATTATTAAATTTAAAGAACCCTTTTCTTGGCAACAACACCTAAATTCAACCCTGACAGAAAAGATGGTCATCACTGAGATTCTCAGTGATGCCATTAATTCTTCAGTAGTACATACCTTAATGCTTTACTTAAAGAAGTATCCTTGGGTCATTTCTAGGTACCAGTCAAAAAAATAATAATAATCTACTCTAATACATTCACATCCACCTCTCACAGGCACCAGACTTCTTTTTCAAAACTTTGTCAAAGTGGTTCTGACAAGTCCTTCTTATTTCCTCTAAGCCACTATTATGTCCAAGCTTCAAGGTACCATACCCACCGTCTCATGGGAAAGAGTCCCCTTGCCATAGCAACTGTATCCAGCCTATATTTTGTTACTCCCCAGTGTATCACCCTCAAGATCAACCCTCTTATTGTTTCCCTTGTTCTCACTATACATATTAGCCAGGTACTGCAGCTCTTTTGTTGAATAAGTTATTTCTGTAGAGGGACTGGACTTCTCTACTCACATTATATTGTGACAACTATAGTTATTAGAGGCAATAAATGTAAGCATGAGTGGAACTTGAGGAAAACAAACATCATCTTGTGAGGCTTTTATCTCACAAAGCCTTTGAATCTTCTCCAAATAATGGGAGGCTGTTAAAATCTTATAAGATGGAAGCAACAACTTTTACTGGTCTGGAGGGAACCATAATTTGGGGTCTCAAGTTTATCTGGTACCTCTATCCAAATGCCCTTAACCTCTTTCTCTGGGACCCACTCCTTTTCCCAAGGCCTTAGTTTAGCACAGAAGACCATCTAAGTTTGTACCTTCAGTACCATTTATAACTCTGTAACTCTTAAAACCAAATTTTGGTTCTGATTTGTCATACAGTCTTCAGGTAGCCTGAACCTGGCTGGTGCATTAGACCTATATTGTCATACTGGATGTTCAAAATCAGAAATTAATGAAGCCAAGTGCTTATATCACAAATTCCCTTAAACCTGTTCCAGATGGCCTGTAGGTACCTCTTAGTGAACATACCATGTAACTTAGATTTCAGGACATTTCTAACAGGTGACTGACATCTTTTCCCCCAGTCTTTTGCCTGACTCCATCCACTTTGTTCTCAATCCAAATGTCAACCACGCAAGGACACATTTCCTGACCTTTCCATCTAGAGAAGGACTCCTAAGTCTCCCTTTCTCTCTTTCACATTTAGTGCTTTTTTCAAATAAAACTTTTCATTAATTGAAATCTCCCTGTTTATATCTTATTTGCTTATATTAGTCTTCTTTTAATGAAGAATGATTTCACAAGATCAGTGATTTCTCCAGGTTTTTTTTTTTTCATTTCTGCATCTTGAATTCCTAGAACAGACTACAACATACTAGGACATGTCACTTGCTAAAAACAATTTTAAAATGCACCTCTCTGAGACTCAGAAAATCTGATTTCCCTGAAGGTTGCAGTTTTGTTAGCCATAAGGTTATCTATAGAGAAAGAGATGGTCAGCTGGAGATAAAAATATCAGCATTAGTCATGATTAGCTGACTGGAGGATACGCAGACAAAGGGTTTGCTAACATTCCCTGATTTAGAAAGATCCATCCACTAAGTCTCAGGAGCAACTGGACAAGCACAAAATTCCCCTCTGGTGCAAGCTTTTAATTTTGTAGCAGAGAGAAGTCTAGAATGAGCCCTCTTTATCTATAGGCTGAACTTAAGAATAAAAGAGAGACCAGAGGACCTTAGTCTTTCCTGATCATTTCTATGAGAACAACCGATTATATATGCTAATCTTCATCCAGTACAGAGGTGAGAAAAAAGATAAGGAACTTCTACTTCAGTGTCCCCCATATGGAAACCTGATATCACATAGATGACATTCTGCCTCTTGTCATCCCCAAGGCTGGTTTTGGCAAAGCTGTATGTTTCATATTTTATTAAAGACTATCAAAATTTGAGTAAAAGTATATTGGGGGGAGAGATAAATTAGGAGTTTGGGATTAACATATACACACTACTATATATAAAATAGATAAACAACAAGGACCTACTATATAGCACAGGGAACTATATTCAATATCTTGTAATAACCTACAATGGAAAATAATCTGAAAAAGAATATATATATGTGTGTGTGTATATATACATATATATATAATCTGAATCACTTTGCTGTACACCTGAAACTAACACATTATAAATTAACTATACTTCAATTAAAAATGGTAAAAAGTAAAAGTAAATTTGGAAGTCGGTAGAGGAATGAGAGTTCTAATCAAATTATAGTTTTAGAACAGCTAAGAGTTCATAATAAATTGAACACTGAAATGCTTTATTGAATCCCTGGTATACTAATCACAATTATATTGCAAACTTGAACAGGTTCAGTAATATTAGTCCTGCCTGATTTTTCTTATGATAAAACCCCCATTTTTCTACCTCTAACTGTTGCTTCTTGATTTCCTTCTGCCAGCAAAAAATATCTGACATTCCATTCCTCCCCTACAACCTCACCCAGCTTCCTTGGTTAAATCAAAACTGAACTCAAAGATGACTTTCTGTACTCAAACTTTCTTAACCCTACTTGTGTTAGATTATTCCTGTGTATTGCCCTTATTTTGTATAAGAGCATTATACATTTTTGCCTGGGACCCTGTGATTTGCAGTGATGCACACGTGGGAGTATACTTCCACTCCTCATTCCCCTTGGGCTTAGCTATTTGCTTTGGCCAATAGAATATGAGCAGACCTGATGTAAGCCATGTTTTAGCAGATACTTGGAGCTCCTATATGGTTGGCTTTTGCTCTCTTTCCCTCTGTTTAGTGAAAATCATGTCTTAAATAGGGAAGGCTTCTTATCCTGAGTCTTAGAATGAGAAAACTCATGGAGTAAATCTATATTAGCTGATCCACAACCCCTCACATATAATGTGTCAAGAAATAAATGTGTGTTGTTGTAAACCACTGAAATTTGAAGAGTTTTTTGATCCCATAGTAAAGCTGGCTAATAAAATTGCATATGGACATGTTTCATTTTATTTAAGCCTTAGAACAATCTGTTTGTGGATATGATAAATCATATATTCTGTATGATTTACCTATTTCCATCTGTTTGTGTGTGATCAATGTATTTATCCCAAATCCTTTGGGATATGGTTTCAGAAAAAGAGAAAACACACATATCTCTATTATAAGTCACCCATTTTTTAAATAAAGATTTGAAAATCAGTCCTAAAAGGAGGCCTCACATAAGCAGGTCCAGATGTAATGTATCTTTATGTAATGTATCTTTATCTTTGTCTTTATGTGGACCTCACATAAGCAGGTCCAGATGTAATGTATCTTTATGTGGCATTTTCCTATGCCTCTGTATTTCCTATGAAATTTGCTGCTGCTAAAGACACTCTATTTACAGGTAAGATGTTGGGAAGCTGATAAAAAAAAAAAAAAATTCTTCCTTGCTGTTGTTTTTAGTTCTCAAGCTTACATTTTCAATCAAGAAAGACACACTAACAAACAAGCAATGGTATAAAGAAATGCTTGATATTAGGCCTTTTTTGTTCTTGGGCCAAATTTAATTTCAGCAAAAGCACATCATTATCCAAGAAAAAGGATAAAAGGAAAAGTCAGTTTTCTAACGTCCCTGAATATTCCTGCCTTTTACCTTTGACTGGCCCAGAAAACCTGTATTCCTACAAAGACTATTTCATAAAAAGATTTGACCCAGCGTAACATGCATTGTCTTAACCATTTCTGAATTTATATACTCCTTGAGGGAAAGAATCAAATCTTACTCTTCTCAGAATATCTACTTAGTGCCTAACTTGTTACTCCTAAAGCAGTGGGCATTTGGAAAATGCATGTGAAATAAATGTATAATGTTAGTTTAATATTGTTTGTAAGCATAGTTAATATTTTGTAAGGAGGGTAATAATAACTAATATTTTACATATACCAAACTAAAAGGATGGTTAATGGAACAAAATTCTGTACTATGACATATATTAGTAAATGCTGCTTGAGTAGCCAAAAGGATGGGTCTAGAAATTATATAAAAATTATAGAATGGAATTTTTTCCAAATAATAACTATGAACTTTTAGAAAATATTCCAATGGCGAATCAATACAGCATGCTGACATGCAACAATTTTGTGGAACTACCTATGCAGACAAATCTTCAGCAAAACACTTTCCTGCAGTTCATAATTGCTGCCCTTAATCATGAATATTTCTCTCAATAGGGATATGGGTCATAAATTGGTTTTGTGGCCCTTGTGCAAATGTGCATTCAAACATTGTCAAGCTGACCTAGAGGGGTGGGATGGCGAGGGTGGGAGGGAGGCTCAAGAGGGAGCGGATATGGGGATATATGTATGGATGTGGCTGATTCACTCTGTTGTACAACAGAAACTAACACAGCATTGTGAAGCAATTATACTCCAATAAAGATGTATAGAAACAAAAACAAAAATAAACATTGCCAAGCATGAAAGTCATCAACAGAGTGACATTTAGATATAGGAATATTTCTTTAGAAATCCTGTGTTCTCTATGATGAAATGGTGCTAAATTGGCATGAAAAAAAAACTAATAATATTTTCTTCAGTAACAGGATGATAGAAGGGAAAAGAAAGTCTTTCTTATTAGAAATGAGAAAGGATGGGCTGGATAGTTTTAAAATTAATACAAGAGCTGTTCATATTTTTAACCAAATGTAGAAGCCAAGGAAAGGTAAGTTAGAACTTTTTTGAATTTTTTTCCACAGATAACTCCATTGATACTATCCTTATTAAAGGAGAGTAAATTGCATGTCCCCAGACATTTTTGATTAAATAACCAATAAAACTGAGATTATTGGCTATTTCTCTGAGGCATTGGAATACTACTAACAGACTGAAAATTAACTCCCCAGTGGCAAGGATATTTTTGTTTTATTAAAGCTTTATATAAAATATTGCTGCCTGATATTTTGTTTATTCATCTTTAGAGTCAACTTTATAATATTTTTAAATGCTAAAACAGCAATCTGAATTGCCATGGCATGTGGTAGAAAGTTTTGTTTATCACACACTGTAAAAATATTATTCTATTTTTTAATATGTGGTAGCAGTAACTTCTGTTTTATTTAATTGTATCCTTTTTAGTATGCTTGCTTACAAACAGATTTGCCATTAGATAATGATTAATTTATGATGATAAACAGAAATTTAGTATACTTTGAAGGGAATACAAACTATTGAATATTGCATAATCTAATATTAACATCATTATTAGAAAGGGAAAATATGACTGAGAACTTCAAGTTATTTAAAAAGTTGCACTTACTCTGCTGTTATCACTACAATATATTGTAATATATAAAGAGATAGAAGGATACATAGATATAGATAGATAATTGCAATTTCTAAAAGTGTGTATGAAAACTACCTTATTTTTACTTTTATGTTTGATACCTTTTCATTGCTGTTATATTGTATTTTCAAAGATAACATCCAACCCCAAATAATTTAATGAATATTTAGAATTCTTTATAGAGGCCAATTATTATTTATATATTTTATACGTATATATTTGAATTCAAGTGTAAGGCAATAAAGTATGTCAACTTTCACAGCATAGTCTAAAACAGTGAATTTGGAGCTGATAAGAAATAAATAGATAGCTGGCATTTATGCCTCTTTGATATTAAGAATGAATATTCATTTGTACTTTGATCACTTTTTGAAAATATATTTTGGTGTGACATACTTAACATCAGTATAAAATGAAAACATCTTAAGATGGCATGAATGATTACATAATATGACCCTCTTTTTTACAAACTTTTGTTTCTATTTTAATCTTTATTGTTTTATCAAATAAGCTACAGGGAACACAAGAAAACAAACACTCAGAATATTCCTATTTTCCCATTCTCTTGTCTGCTACAGTGGATAACTAGAATTTAGAAAAACTAAGCATATTTTAAGTACGTACTCGAGGCAAGTACCTTTATTATGTCCATGATAAAATGGCCCAGTCACATGTCTATTTTGCTCTTTCCTAAAAGGAAATCTATTATCTTCCCACTATAACTTCATCACCTTCAGCTTGTGTTTAATTTAATATTCTCCCTAATGATCTCTAAGGCAATATCTGCAGCACTTTATTCAAAAATATTTAGTTATACAAGTACACAGATACAGAACTTTTTAAAAAAGGTTATTATCGTGAATAATGATTTCAACTTTAAAAAAGGAAATAAACAACTACTTCCCTATAATGTGTGGGTTGCTTCTTTTCTTTTTTTTTTTTTGAATAAGAGAGAAAATCATTCAGTGATTTCAATTTATCCTGTGAAAGTGAGTAGACTAAATTACACTTTATTACTTCCCTCAAGTAGTTAATTAAAGTAGGTTGCTCAGTGACTCATTATTGCAAAATGATGTTTTATTTAAATGTGAATGAGCAAGAATCCTTAAACTACAAAAACCAAATGAATTCAGCCTAAGGACTTGAACTGTGTTTTGATTCCTTCCATGAGACTTATAAAAGAGTGGGCAAGATAAGACATTTTGGAAAAAATCAAATCTTAATAACATCTATTACACTAGATGACTAAAAATATATAATCCTCTTTTCATCAATAGAAGATAAGGATTGGGTACTAGGGTTTCATCGATTAAGATGTGGCAGTTTTGATCTGTCTTTGGTGGCGATTGTGTGTGAGGGTTGGGAATTTGATGAGATTTGAAAATTCTAAAACTTGATAAATCAAAGCTACTGTCATTCAGAGAAAAAATATATTTTTCACAGGCCCCTCTCACTACATCAGAAGCCAGGGCAGATATATTTTAAAATAATTCCCTACAACAAAAATAGTGACAAAGGATAGATGTTTAATTCTCACTTAAGAAAAAGGCATATTCAGTATTCTTTATTGGTGGGTGGCTCTCGTACTCTCTTACAAGTGGTGATTCCGGGAACAAGGCCACTGCTATCATCGTCAGCATATGAATCCCAAAATCTCAGTTTGTCTGCAGTGAACCAATGGAAGAAGGAAAGAGCATGGAGGATTGTAAGTGGGAGATTTATTTTTGTCTAAATCCTCCTAAGCTAAAATTTAAAAAGTAAAAGTCTGACTACTAATTGCTCAATTTTTTTTCTATTTATTAAGGAAATAAATTTTTAAAATGAAAATGTTCCTTGTTTATTTACCACTAACAAACTATTCTCCTTTTTTATATATTTAGAGCCAAATTATACTTATTAAATAACTTTATGTCTCATTAAACATTTGTTACTATTTTTATAAGATGAGAAATACATGAATAGCTAATTACTTCTACAAAGCTTACTATGTGTCAGACACTGTTCTAAGTGTTCTACAGGACTTAGATATTTAATCTTAACAGCAATACCCTGATGTAACATCTATGCCATCCCCAGTATACAGATGTGACAATGGCCCCAGAGAAGTTAAGTGATATCTAGTAAGTGGAAAATCGTGTATCTGAAGCCAGGACGTTTTGCTCCAGAGTCTATACTTTTAACCACCTTATTATAAGTTCAGGAAACTAACATTTTTCTTTTTTTTTTTTTCATTCCGACTTCCAAGATAGTATTTGTTCATAGATTGTTTCAAGTAGGAGACTTGTGAATCACTTAGAGACCACATTAGCTTCAAACACTACTACTTGTTAAATATACTGCATGTTAAAAATGCTTAGAAGTAATTTGTAGATCGTTTCCCTATATATTTGTGGAACTAAATGCAAACTTTATCTTAAGATTGCTATTTGACTTCTTTACACAGTAGCGTTTTGTCATGTCCAAGAATATAACACATCATCAGCACAGCTGCGCGATCCCAGGAAGTTTTAGATGCATGAGCAATGTTAGCATATTGTAAGACCATACAGCTGGCAGGCCTCTCTGACCTGAGGAACCCACAGTTATTCATAACCAGGGTGTTAGTCCTATCATCTCTCCTATTGTCAGGGAAAGACACTTTGGAAGAAACAAGAGATGATCACTAATCTTATTTTCAGGAATTGCAGAGGGAATTTTGTCAAGCTTCTTGTCTCATAAGAAATAAATACATGTTTCAGAGTGTTTTTTTGTTTGTTTGTTTTGGCTGCATTGGGTCTTCGTTGCTGCGCACAGGCTTTCTCTAGTTGCGGCGAGCGGGAGCTATTCGTTGTTGTGTACAGGCTCCCCTCTGCAGTGTTTTCTCTTGTTGCAGAGCATGGGCTCTAGGCACTCCAGCTTCAGTAGTTGTGCCGCCAGGGCTCAGTAGTTGTGGCGTGTGGGCTTAGTTGCTCCACGGCATGTGGGATATTCCCAGGCCAGGGATTGAACCCGTGTCCCCTTCATTAGCAGGCAGATTCATAACTACTGTGCCACCAGGGAAGTCCTTTCAAAGTGTTTTGATTCAGTCCCTGGTAAGTTTTCTGTGATTTATATTGACACATGCATTTTTTTGGTAAGTTTTACATGGTATATATATATATATATATATATATATATATATATATATATATATATTTAGACGGTCTTTTCTGCTCTCTTCATGCCAGTGGCAAAGCTTATCACTTGTGAAGTTATAAATTTAAGGATTAGGTCTATAGATGACTTGCTAGAAGTTTCTACTAAGGATGCTTACTTTAAATATTAGATGTATCCATAAATTCTTTAATAAATCAAATTTATTATTTGAAAGGTAGCATTCTGTATAAATACACAAAATGATTTACCCAGGTCTCTTTTTTGGAGCTCCTCCACAGCCTACGATTATTAATAACATTAACATTAATGACAAAATAATAATGATATTAATATAGGCACAATTACTGAGTGTTTAATATGTGTCATTCAGTATGTTAAGCAATTAAAAAATATAGATCCTGTATAGCTTTAGAATGGCTAGAATAGATTTGATGGAAAGTAGACATTTCCCTTGTTTGTTTTTACTTTGAACATCACTATAGCCCAATGTTTCCACACAAAAAATTCAACAAGAGAAAATTTATGTCAGAGAGAATAAGATGGATCAAACAATTCAAATGTTAGGAATTTTTTTTCTTCAGAGAAATAAGTAAATCCTTTCATTTCTGGCATTAAAGGTGAAAATTACTCTTGCTCTGCATAACGGCTACTTGAAAATAACTTAAAACTAGTTTTCACTTTAAAAAAATTTAAAATTTTCTCTGTCATAATTTGTACTTTGAGCACTGTCATCTCTTTTTGGATAGCAACCCACCAGAATTTTTTTTAAGTTAAAGATAATACATATATGTATACTATATATATATATATATTACATGCACATATACTGCTAGTCACAATTACAATTGTGATCATTTTGAGTATAAATGCCTCTTGCATCTTCTCCCTCTTATTATTCCTAAATTGATGTAAGCTAGGAAATATGGTAAACATAGAGGTTAGAATTGTGTGTAAAATAAGAGTAAAATGGATAAGGAACCCATATCCATATCCATGGAAGCAACTGGAATCTGAGAAACTTTTTCGTGATTATTTTGTATGAGCTTTTTATCAGACAGGATTTTGCCTATTTAATTTCCTTGTCTGGAGAAATTCAGTTCCTTGAAGGTGCAGTAATTTAACATAAATGAATGAAGTGATCCTCAGTAAGACAAAAGATTTATGCCATAATTGTATTATAGCAAATAGCAATGCCGAATTATATTGCCTGTTAAAGCCATTTTTTTGGCAATGTACAATAAAACAACCAAACAACTTGCATCAAGTCACATCTTGTCAATAGTTTGCTACCTTGGGATAGATGCTTTGTTTTAGTTTCAATTTGTCACTTATATTAGAGTAAGTGACGTGGCCATAGACCACACCCTCCAGTTAAGAAGCTTAGAAGCTAGACCCTGAAGCCAGGCTTGTTGTTTCAAATCCTAGATCTACCATTTGCTTGGTGTAAGACTTTGGGCAAATTTATTGACTACCGTCTTCGAATGTTGTTGTGAGGTCTGAGGTACTACATATAAAGTATTTAGTACAGTACATGGAAAATAGTAGGTCTCAAGTTAATGGAAGTTGTTGTAAGTACATGCAATTATTTTTACTAATACTCCTTTTAGGGTGCTATATCTTTCTCTGGATTTTTACTTTCAAAATGACAAGGCTTTGATTTGTGCAGATATTCTGTATTTCCTGTATTATGAGGACTTTGAAAATATTTACTCCTGCCATTGAGGACGTTCATGGTAATAAGCAAATTTTGAAAGAACAAATTACTATGTGTTCTTTAACTGTAGGCACCATAAATTGGTGATTCACATACACCATCAGACAAAGTTGTAAAAACATTGTTTCTTTCCAAAAACATGAAGAGGGGATAGCGAGAGATGTTATTAGAGTTTACTACATAAGTGTACACCTGCATATGACCTTACACAGTACATGTATGTGTTCCTGTAACTGTGAGTGTCTGTGTTAACAGAAATTATTAGCCTTGAGGATATGGCCAAATGACAGAAAAAGGGTAGGTTTTTATTTTCATAACAATCTATTTGGCTACACGTCATCATCTTGCACACTTTATTTCTTAACTCAAAAGGAGGAAGAAAACATAAACATTGCTTACAACTTTGAAAAGAAGCATATTTTATTTAAAAATATGCAAAAAGTATTTTATTCAACTCAGTTCATTGTCATTAGAGGCCTAAATAAACTTACAAAAATAACAGAACTAATGGTTCAGAGTGCAAATCTAAGAATGTCTCCTAGTGTGCATGATGAATTCAAATCATTTAATTTTAAACATGAGAGAAGATACTTATATGAGTTAGTGGGAAGGAACTGCTGCAAGACTTACTCTAAACAATACTGTCCTCATACATTTTCAGTATTTAGTCATAATGAGACCATTTCTATGGAAATGAGGCTATCACTTAGTAGTTTCTTACAATTGCTTCATTCACAATAGTTCTTTGAGATCAATGATATATTTTAGTGCAACTTCCCAGGAACTTCCTTTGTCATAAGAACCAAAGGCAGCGAAGAAATATTTTATAGAGATATAATTCACCATGCTCACAAACCACCTTCACATTTTCAGATCGCATTAGAAAGTTTAAAGATGGAATTTTATGTAACTATTATAAGAATTAATAATAGTAAATACCTCTTGGGACTCAACACGTTTCTATCATAACTCTATATACAGTGTACTCCATACGGTCTGGGTATCAAAATCAGGGCAATAACAACATATGGATGAACTTCATCAACCTGATACTACAGTTATGAAGTCATTTACAATTAAATGGACAGGCAGACTCTTTTAAATTAATATTTTGTTTATGTGTTTCTGTCAGTATCAGTACAGAAAAATGTTAATAAAATGGGTTTTAATCAGATAGAATTGGATTTGAATTTGGCTTTATCTCTTCACAGGAAAAAATTCTGAATGTTCTTTTACCTTATTATTATTATTTTTTTGCCTTTACCAATGTGTTGTTTATTTATCTATTTATTTATTTATTTTAATTTTTTTGTGGTAAGCGGGCCTCTCACTGTCGTGGCCTCTCCCGTTGCGGAACACAGGCTCCAGATGCACAGGCTTAGCGGCCACGGCTCCCAGGCCTAGCCGCTCTGCGGCATGTGGGATCTTACCAGACTGGGGCACGAACCTGTGTCCCCTGCATTGGCAGGCGGACTCTCAATCACTGCACCACCAGGGAAGTCCCTATTTTTTACAGCTTTAATGAGATATAATCAGCCTATAACATAAGGTGTATAACATAAGTTGTATAACATAAGGTGTAAGTTTAAGGTGTACAACATGTATTTGATAAACTTATATATTGCAAAATAATTACCACCACAGTGTTAGCTAATAGCTCCATCACGTCACATAATTATCACTTTTTGGTCATGGCAGTATTTAAGATCTATTTATTTAGCAACTTTCAACTATATAATACAGTGTTATTAGCTACAATAACCATGCTTTAAAATAGATCTATAGAACTTAGTCATCTTAATACTAGAAGTTTGCAATCTTTGACCAACATCTCCCCATTTCCCCTACCTCTCAGATCTTGGTAACCACCACTCTACTCTGTTTCTATGAGTTCACCTTTTCTAGATTCCATATATAAGTGATATCATACAGTATTTGTCTTTCTCTGAATTATTTCACTTAGCGTAATGCCCCCAAGTATTATACAAGCTATCACAAATGGCGAGACATGATTCTTTCTCATGACTCAGTGATATTCCATTATATATGCATACCAGATCTTCTTTATCAATTAATCCATTGAGGGAAACTTAGGTTTTGTATCAGGTTGCTTTTTATTTTCATATATTTTCATGTTACAGTTAGTGTGCTTTATTTTCACCTTGAGGAACTCCTTTCAGCAATTTTGTCAGGCAGGGCTCATGGTGATAAAATCTCTCAGTTTTTGTTTTGGAAAGTCTTATTTATTTATTTATTTATTTATATCCTTTTACCTTATTAACCTTTGTTTCACATGTAAAATATGGTTGATAACACTCCCCCCATGGGTTTATTTATGGTAATATATGCCTGAAAATTCAATGAGATAATGAGTCCAAAGTACATACCAGAATGCCTAGAATATATTAAGTGCTTGATAAATAATGTTTTTATTAGTATTTATTAGTATACTAAGATGGTATGTATATTCCTGTTTTCAATCCAGAAAAATATTATAAAAATAAGAAAATTGTCACTCAATTCAAATTGTCTCTTTTGTTCTAGAATAAATTTTCATTAAGGAAAAATATATAAGTCATCTAATTCTCCTACCAATAAAAAATACTTTCAAGGAACATGTTAATAAAATTAATTATTTAGCAAAATCCCGGGAGGGATCTTTTTACATGCAGCAATACATTCTCACCTTCTTTTTATCCACATCCTCTAATCATTGCAGGCCCTTTAGACATAGTAAAACATTTCAATGAGCATACCAAGTCGTTTCTTTCTCATAGCATTTGAAATTAAAATATAAAAATAAAATAAAAATATCCAGTTTATGTTAATACTCTATATCAATTTAATAAAATTGAAAAATGCATTTATTAAAATTGCTTAATGGAATTGCATGAAGGTTTTCAAAAGGTATACCCTTCCACTCACAAGATAAATAAGTGCTAGGGATGTAATATACAACTTGATAAATATAATTAACACTGTTGCATATTAAATATGAAAGTGGTTAAGAGAGTAATTCCTAAGAGTTCTAATTACAAGGAAAAAATTTTTCTTTTTCTTTTATTTTGCATCTATATGAGATGATGGATGTTCACTAAACCTATTGTGGTAATCGTTTCATGATGTATGTAAGTCAAATCATTATGCTGTACAACTTAAGCTTCTACAGTGTATATGTCAATTATATCTCAATAAAACTGGAAGGAAAATTAATTAAGGCCAGTTAACATCTATTTAAGAAGATAGTTCATTGTCAAATTTAGTCAAGACTTCATTAATCCATTTAACCATAGTATTAGAAGTATTTTTCTATATTTCACATTAAATTATTTCACATTAAATTTATATCCAATATTTACATTAATTCCCTCAGAGTAATATAGAAAAGAAATATTAAGCTGTAATACTGTGGAGCAAAATACTCCAAATCTAGAATTTGTGCAAAAATTTATATTATTATGAATAAAGTTGTGCAGAATTGGTTTGGCATTGCGTACCATGACCTACAATCACAGCAAGGTCTTTTTTGATACACCTGCTAGAGTAATGGAAATAAAAACAAAAATAAACACATGGGACCTAATGAAACTTCAAAGCTTTTGCACAGCAAAGGAAACCATAAACAAGAACGAAAAGACAACTGTCAGAATGGGAGAAAATATTTGCAAATGAATCAACGGACAAAGGATTAATCTCCAAAATATATAAACAGCTCACACAGCTCAATATTAAAGAAACAAACAACCCAATCTACAAATGGGCAGAAGACCTAAATAGACATTTCTCCAAAGAAGACATACAGATTGCCAACAAACACATGAAAGAATGCTCAACATCATTAATCATTAGAGAAATGCAAATCAAAACTACAATGAGGTATCACCTCACACCAGTTAGAGTGGGCATCATCAGAAAATCTACAAACAACAAATGCTAGAATGGGTTTGGAGAAAAGGGAACCCTCTTGCACTGTTGGTGGGAATGTAAATTGTTACAGCCACTATGGAGAACAGTATAGAGGTTCCTTAAAAAATGAAAAATAGAATTACCATATGATCCAGCAATCCCACTACTGGGCATATACCCACAGAAAACCATAATTCAAATAGATGCATGCACCCCAATGTTCACTGCAGCACTACTTACAATAGCCAGGTCATGGAAGCAACCTAAATGCCCATTGACAGACGAATGGATAAAGAAGATGTGGTACATATATACAATGGAATATTACTCAGCCATAAAAAGGAACAAAACTGGGTCATTTGTTGAGATGTGGATGGATCTAGAGACTGTCAAACAGAGTGAAGTAAGTCAGAAAGAGAAAAACAAATATCGTATATTAATGCATGTATGTGGAACGTAGAAAAATGGTACAGATGAACCGGTTTGCAGGGCAGAAGTTGAGACACAGATGTAGAGAACAAATGTATGGACACCAAGGGGGGAAAGCCGCGGCAGGGTGGGGATCATGGTGTGATGAATTGGGTGATTGGGATTGACATGTATACACGGATGTGTATAAAATTGATGACTAATAAGAACATGCTGTATAAAAAAATAAATAAAATTAAATCTAAAAATTAAAAAAAAGCTAGTTATAAATTATATATGCTCTGAGTGATAGCTTTTGTGAGATACATTTATGCACATTTATTATGTATGTGTACATGTATATATAGATTACATATTTTATATAATTTATCTACGTATGTCATAGACATGGGCAAAAGTTTAGAAAGATTGACTCCAAAGACATGATTCTTCTTGGATATTGGTATTTTAAGTCTTTTGTGTTTTCTTTCACTGAGCTTTTCTGTTTTCTTTGCCTTCAGAATCAAGTAGAACTAGTTAATTAAATATAAAAATATTTACTCTAAATATTAATAAAAATCTCTATCCAAACAAAACAAAACTATTCCTCAATTTACACTGAACCATTCATGCAACTGTCTCATGTACAAGTATATCTATATCTTCTACTACAGAATTAGAATGCACATAAAACAAATTTCTTATAAAGCTTATTTGTTTGAATCAGGGTTTTTCAACCTCCACACTATTGGCATTTTAAGCCAGACAATTACTTGTTATGGAGAGACTGGCCTGTGCATTGTAAATGTGCAGCTGCATCCCTGGCTTGTACCCAGTAGATGCCCTTTACAGGCTCCTCTCCCCTCCCCACACCCAGGTGTGACAATCAAAAATGTCTCCAGATATTTCCAAATGTCCCCTGGGTATAAAACTACTCCTAGTTGAGAACCACTAGTTGGAATTAAGTTCCAATATAGCCAATAGATAGTAATTGGTTGACAAATCTCGTTTAATATATAGGTTCCTACTCACCCTCTCCATTCTCTTTTCTTGTAATTTACTTGTTAAGGAAACCAGTAGTTTATCTCAATAGCATTTTCCACAGTCTAATTTTTGGTGGTTGACCTGCCTATGGTGTAATAGAACACATTTCTTTGCCACTTCTATTTCCTATAAATGGGCAGTTAGACCTAGAGAACCCTGGTAAGATTCTGGGTCATTTTTCCAGTATGAGTACTTCAGAGTTGTTATTGCATGCTTCCATCAGAAGGCACATAATGTCAGGTTATTTCTACATTTATGATATTAGATCATTGCACAGAACCAGCATCTTACTCAAAGTTGCCAAATTGAGATATTTTAATGTTATGATTCCTTTTTAAAATATATGACCTTTATTTATAATACTGTAAGAATATATTTTCTCTCATCAACAACTTGGTCACCTTAAGGTACAACTCATATAGAAAGATGCAGAAGAAATTCTGGATTTTTACCCTTTATTTAATGATTTTCAAAATATTTAGTAACTTCATATAGCATTCTCCAAAATTGAACAATAATTTTTTCCTATTTTAAATTATCTTTTAACTCAAGGAGTTAAACATATTTGATACATTTTAATCCATCACAGATATTATTCTTATTGATGTTCATGTTTTCTATTTCTGACTAGGAAGAGATTTTCCAAGTGGGAGCCTAAGTCCATTTGACATGATCACTGTAATATTTGTAACTTCCATACTTTGTAAACTGGCAAGATGTTTACACTACATAAAAATAGATCCTTGCATTATATGTATATTTATACAACATTATTGGAAGATAGACACTGTCTAATGAAAGATACATATTATAAACCCTAGGGCAACCACTAAAAATGGTAAGAGAATGAGGTCATATTGTATATATCCTCTACCCTCTCCAAACCATACTGAGTCCATTCTACCTATTAATAACACAGTTGCTATTAAGCAGTCTTTTTTTTTTTTTTTAACAGCTTTACTGGAGTGTAGTTGCTTACAATGGTGTGTTAGTATCTGCTTTATAACAAAGTGAGTCAGCTATACATATACATAGATCCCCATATCTCCTCCCTCTTGCTTCTCCCTCTCTCCCACCCTCCCTATACCACCTCTCTAGGTGGTCACAAAGCACTGAGCTGATCTCCCTGTGCTATGCGGTTGCTTTTCACTAGCTATTTTACATTTGGTAGTACATGTAAGTCCATGCCACTCTGTCACCTCATCCCAGCTTACCTTCCCACTCCCCGTGTCCTCAAGTCCATTCTCTATGTCTGCATCTTTATTCCTGTGCTGCCCCTAGGTTCTTCAGAACCATTTTGGTTTTTTTTTAGATTCCATATATACGTGTTAGCATACGGTATTTGTTTTTCTCTTTCTGACCTACTTCACTCTGTATGACAGACTCTAGGTCCATCCACCTCACCACAAATAACTCAATTTTGTTTCTTTTTATGGCTGAGTAATATTCCATTGTATATATGTGCCACATCTTCTTTATCCATTCATCTCTCAGTGGACACTTACGTTGCTTCCATGTCCTGGCTATTGTAAATAGCTCTGCAATGAACATTGTGGTACATGACTCTTTTTGAATTATGGTTTTCCCAGGGTATATGCCCACTAGTGGGATTGCTGGGTCATATGGTAGTTCTATTTGTAGTTTTTTAAGGAACCTCAATATTGTTCTCCATAGTGGCTCTATCAATTTACTTTCCCACCAACAGTGCAAGAGGGTTCCCTTTTCTCCATACCCTCTCCAGCATTTATTGTTTGTAGATTTTTTGATGATGGCCATTCTGACCAGTGTGAGGTAATACTTCATTGTAGCTTTGATTTGCATTTCTGTAATGATTAGTGATGTTGAGCATCCTTTCATGTGTTTGTTGGCAATCTGTATATCTTCTTTGGAGAAATGTCTATTTAGGTCTTCTGCCCATTTTTAGATTGGGTTGTTTGTTTTTTTTGAAATTGAGCTGCATGCGCTGCTTGTAAATTTTGGAGATTAATCCTTTGTCAGTTGCTTCATTTGCAAATATTTTCTCCCATTCTGAGGGTTGTCTTTTCATCTTGTTTATGGTTTCCTTTGCTGTGCAAAACCTTTGAAGTTTCATTAGGTCCCATTTGTTTATTTTTGTTTCTGTTTCCATTTCTCTAGGAGGTGGGTCAAAAAGGATCTTGCTGTGATTTATGTCATAGAGTGTTCTGCCTACGTTTTCCTCTATGAGTTTTATAGTGTCTGGCCTTACATTTAGCTCTTTAATCCATTTTGAGTTTATTTTTCTGTATGGTGTTAAGGAGTGTTCTAATTTCATTCTTTTACATGTAGCTGTCCAGTTTTCCCAGCACCACTTATTGAAGAGGCTGTCTTTTCTCCACTGTATATTCTTGCCTCCTTCATCAAAAATAAGGTGACCATATGTTAAGCAGTCTTTTCGGTAGAGCTAACTTTAAGTTTTGGTAGCTTGCCCTTGCCCTTTACTCAATTTGGAAACAGTCTTCTAATTAAATTCTTCTTATTAACCACTCTGAATATCATATTGTAATCAGGATATCAAATAATTCAAGGATTATCCAAGTATTTATTTGGAGAGGAAGTATTACCAAACCCAACTTGGATCTGCTTGCCCAATGCACAGCAAAGCCAATCTACTGACAGTGGGTTGTGGTGAAGGGAGTTACCGTGTTTATTGCAGGGCATCAAGCAAGGAGAATGGGCAGCTGATGCTCTAAAGAACTGAACTCCCTAATGGCTTTCAAGGGTAGGTTTTTCAAGATGGTGTGAGGGAGAGGGTCACAAGGTATGTGATCAGTTCCTGCACAGTTCTCTGATGGTGAGATAACAGGGTGGTGTTTCAGGAATGTCAATCATCAACCTTCTGGTTTCAACTGGTCTGGGGTCTGTGTTCTTGTTTTCAGCATGCAGTTAACTGCCTCCACCTGGTGGGGGTTTTAGTATTTGCAAAACAAACTCAAGGATATGGCTCAGGATATTCTTTATAGTCCTTGAGAAGGGATGAAACTAAAAGGTCCTCGACTTTGCTTTATGGCTAAATTATTATATTTTTTTTCTTTCTTGACTGCTTTCCTTTGTTTCTGTATTTTCTCACTTCTCTGATTAAATTTGTTCTTTGGAACTCAGGGAAGGCCTAGGAGGCTAAAGATTTTCTACAAACAAGAAGCAAGGGATATGGGGGGTGTGTGTGTGTTCCTGGGGAAGGTCCCACAGGGTTCCACTCGGTTTCAGAAGGTGGGTAGGTAAACTCAGTGATGGAGAAACCTAAATAGAAAAATTAAAAGCTAAAAAGTTCAGATTAAAACATAATTCTAAAAGAAACAGAAAAGATGAAAGAGAAAGAAGGAATAAATATTAACTAAAAAAGAAAATGAATAGATTGAAATAAGAGGAAGAAAAAACAAAAATTAAAGGGCAAAATAAAGATTAGTAAGGACTATTATAAAATAAAATAAGCATGAAAAATTATGCCAATAATTTTTAAAATATTTAATAACAAAATTGCTATTAGCTATCATACACAGTTAGATATTTTTCTATGATTGCATATAAACCTAGGAACAGAAGAAAACTAAGCTAATGATCCAGGGTGGTGTGTTACAGAAGTAAAAAATATATGGACCAGAAAAAAAAAAAGAAAAGAAAAAATCTAAAACAAAAGATAAAACTAAACAGGAGTTTCTCAGCAATTAAGCCTAGGGAAACACTATAAAGGTATAAATGAAAGCCACAAAATTACTAAGTAAAAAAAAACTAATCTTTAAAGTCTACACATTATTTGATTCTATTTATATGACATTGTTGAAAAGACAAAATTGTAAGGATAATAAATATATCCCTGGCTGCAAGGGTTTTAGAGATGAGGGAGGGTTGAACAGATGACCAACAAAGGATTTTTAAAGGCAGTGAAATATTCTGAATGAAAATATAGTTGTGGACACAAGGCACTCTGCATTTGTCAAGACCCAGATAACTCTATAGCATAAAGAGTAAACCTTAATGTATGAAATTTAAAAAATCATTTAAGATGTCAGGGAATACCAAAATGAAGTGTAGACTATGAGAAACTAATCTAATTGTATTACAAATGTACTAAGCTCATTAAATGGAATTAAGGGAAAAATAGCTGACCTAAGTAATTTTAGAAATAAGTGGAGACTGTAAGACTAAAGGCAAAAGGAACTGAACATAAGCACTGTACTGTAGTTGACAAAGTTCTTGACCACGGGGGCATGGGTTAACAGTTTGAACTCAATATTCCTGTGTACTGAAATTAAACAAGTTAATGGATAGCAGATGCTAGGAGACAAGTTTCTCATTGTTGGTGTGGTGATTACAGAGAAGCAAAAGGGGACGTCTTGCTTGATCCATTTGGTACTAGATAAGAGTCGGGGACACCAGCATGAACTCATGTGTAACTTAATATAGGTCAAGATCTATATTATATACATGTCCAAATGTTTATAGCTATGTGTCTATACACACGTTATTATGTACACACTTATCTCATTGCTCTCTCAGGTGAGAGGTCCTAGAAGCAAGGACACTGCAGTAGCGACAAGCACACTCATCACCCAGATCTTGATTTCTAACACTATTCTTCAATAAAAGGAGCCAGGCCCCCTTGGAGAAAAAAGAAATGGCTGATATTAAGGCTTAAGGGTGGTACAGGGAATACACAAGATAAGTTTAGAGAATCTTGCAGTACCAGAAAGCAAGGAAGTGTTAAAAAACAAAACAAAATAAAAGCTGTCAACCAAAAGGACCATGAACTATAAAGAGGCAAAATGGCAGCTTATTTGAGGTCTTAGAATTACAATTCAGGGATAGAGCACAAATTCTGGAGGAACCCAGTAAAGTGTCCCACTGGAGGAAAATGGGCACAGGTTTTAATGAGAAAAGGGAGGCAGTTAATGCAGGCTACCGAGAATTTGGATTGGAGGGTAGAATTGTTTCATACATATGATTGGGTTATGGAAAGCATCTTTTCCGTTACTAGGAAAAGATTTGTTTTCCATTCCTTTTCCAGAAAAAGTCCAGTTCTCAGCATTATTCTTTCCTTTTGGCAACTGAGCAACGATTCAGCAGTTTTATGTCGGAGTGTTCAACAGAAATCCAGCACGGGCCAACAAACCCGGTGGTCCTCAGATCATGTCTCAGTCATTGCTGACATAACTCGTTTCACAAAGGAAAACAAAACTATGGAGGCATATCCAAGGGACACTCTCAGTAGCCAAGAGAGAACAGTTTGAGCAGTAAAATAAATGGTGTAGTTTTGGGTTATAATCAAAATGATAAAATAAATATCCATGAGTCCATACTGATATAAATAAATGACCACAACAAATAAATGGAGAGAACGGTCAAAACCCATGCTACAAATTAACTTATTCTGTCTCCAATTATAAGCCAGTACCACATGGATCAGTGAAGAATTCCAAATAAAATTTATATCTTGTCCTTTCATAAAGGTGGAATATAACTCTCTACCTCATAAGTGTGGATTGTGCATAGTGACTTCCTTCCAATGGGTATGGTATGGAAAGAATGAGGGTCGAAAGAGTAACTTTATGATAAAGAAACTCGACACACACTACCTCATTCTTATCAGTGATATGAAATAATTTGATATGAGAATGGCACTTTACCTCTGTGATATTTTTCCCCCAAACCTTATCCCCAGTCTAATCATGAGAAAATCATGACCCAGTGAGGGTCATTGTACAATATATCTCAGCAGTACCCTGTAAAACAGTTGAGGTCATAAAAATCTGAGAAACTGTCAGTCTAGAGAAGCCTAAGGAGATAGGATGACTAAATGTAATGGGTGTCCTGAATGGGATTCTGGAACAGAAAAGAGACATTAGGTAAAAACAAAGGAAATCTAAATAAAGGGTGGATTTTAGTTAATAATAATATGTCAATATTGCTTCATTTATTTAAAAAAATGTATTTCCTAATATAAGATGTTAATAATAGGAGAAACAAGATGTGAGTATATGGATACTCACTGTTCTATGAATCTACAAGTATTCTAAAATATAAAAGTTATTAAAACATACATACTGTATGCTAAACACTGTATAAATTTTCTCTGCACTCTTACCTCCTGGATATATTTTTTTCCCAAATTTCTAGATGAGGAAACTGAAATTCAAGTAAAAGTTCAGTGACATCCTCAACATCACACAGTCAGTATGTATCCCACCAGGATCCAAAATAAATTATCTACAAATCTAAAGTCTGGTCTCTTTTCACTAGTGTACTATAATTTTTTAATAAGCTTATGCCTATTGAGACATCTTTATTTAAAAGGAGTTTTTGTTTGCCCTGAATTTGACACTGTGGGTGGAACATGTAATCAGATTGTGAGACCATGTAATAAGGAAAATGATAACACTAAAAAGTTATAAATTAATGAGTAAGATAAATATGTCAGAGTTACCTTTCTTGTTTTACAGGATTATTACAGCTCATAGGAAAAAAAATGATAGGATTCCCAAATTTATCAGTTTTAAATGTTCCATGAGACATGAAGCAAGTAGTTGCTACTCATATTTTTAGAGTTGAAAATTCTGCAGTTTACTTAGGCTTTTAAACTAGATTATCTGATCTATTCACCTTTATAATGTGAATGAAATTATGTTTGACGTCTTTGAATTGTTATTTTAAAAATATTTTTAAGTGCTTACAAAATTTAGAAAACTTATACAATCAGATTATTCTCTACATCCTTATTTTTACATGAGAAAATGTAATTAAGGAAAGAACTGTGGATCATTATGACTTTTATGCACCTAACAGCATTGGTAAATTTAAATACATGCCTTTTACTTTGCCTTTTAAGGGAAAGCAATCCACTGATTAATGATGGTTGAAATTTCTTTTCTCCTTGTGTCACTCTAATTCCTGAAAGTTATAGCAGGTCAGAAAACATCTGAGTGGTTTGCTCAGGAGCCAATTACTTCTATGAATACATTAAGAAGGAAGAATGTTCGGTGTATCACCAGAATTTAGTGGAGCACTGAAGTGAGGTTTTCAAATGCTTCCTTCCCAAGTTGTCCTTATAAAAGCAAAATAAACACTTAAATATTTATATTCCTGGTGATAATTTTCTTCTGAATTTTGAGATATAGTATATATTTGAAACTAGTATCTCATAAACAATTTAATTGATGCATGGATGTGTACATTAAGCTACAAAAGATGCCAACATGTTTGAGTTAGATTCTTCACATAAGCTCAAAATTATAAAAAAAGATTTCATATAAATTTGTCATTCTTTGCTACTCCACTTGAACGTTATAGTAGTTAACTTACTTACTTTTACAGCCAATAAAATAGCTAATAATACAGAAACATATGAAGGGTAAACAGTTCAAATTTAAGGATTTTTAAAATAGTATTTTCCAATTGACTTAGGCAAAGATTTTTAATTTTAAAATTTCTGATGAATTCACAGGAAACATAGGAATATAAGACACATTTACAAAGTCTTCCAGTAAAACAGCTAAGAAAGTCATGTCCCTTCCTGAGGCTAATTCATTAGCACTTCACCTATGACAGTCACCAGCATTAACTTTCAAATGAACTTTCCTAACTGCTAAAAATAGTAGGAACAATTTATTATTCCTGGAATGGTTTTGGATGTTGAATATTCATTTTAATATCCAAAGTAATGCATTAAAGATACACACAGATATAAACAAGTATACAATGATAGTTTTGTGTCCAGATATATTCAGAGATACTTGTTAAAGATTCTGAATAGAAAAATCAAATAATTAAAAACCAAGGTATGCTTATATGAATGATAATCTTCATAAACAGTGTTTCTAATTAATCACCATGTGAAGTTGCCATTAAATTTTGAAGAGGCAAAATCCATCATTTGTCCTGTCATTTAAGTCATTCATTAATTGTGACCTCCATCTCAACACAGTGATGTTCACAATGGCATGTACAATTAGTTACATATGAGTTTTGTTCAATATTTCCCCTGAAAGTGTTGTAATTTCCAACTGTACTAATAGCTTTCAATCTAGTGAACACTTCATAGGATTGAATATCTAGAAAAAACTTATAGATGAATAGATTCAATATTTTATGGGAGTAAAGCATTGTCATTATATTACCTTTCATTTGTACAATGTAATAAGGCTTGCCAAACTGTTTTTACATTGTGTAATACATTTAAAATTGAGCTATGCAGTGGGAGGTATTGCTATTTCTATTTTAACAAATTGAACAAAATCATAAGGAAAGTGGTTGAAGAAAGAAGCAAAAAAGTAAAAGAGTTGAATAAGCAGCATAATAGGCAGCCTCTATTAATGAGGAAATATATGTGGAACCATAGTAAAATTGGGGGGAGCTGGATATTCTATAGAGACTAATAACTGATGTAGTCTTACTGAGATTAATCCAGTGAATATTGTTTTTCAAGACTTGATTTTTAGGTCCCAGCTTTTTGATATTTCTCTTTCCCTTCCCTATCTTGTTTGTGAAGAAGCAAAGAAGCACCCTAGTGATCTCAAATGAGCAATATTTGCCATGTGCCCACAAGGAGTACAAAGGGGAGCATGTGAAAAATGGGGATACAGTAATCTTGGATTATCATCCCTCAAGTTATAAATACAAGTAGTTAGCATTTATTAAGTTCTCTTTCTGCATAAAGCACTGCAGAACTAATGTAACCCTTTGTTCCATGCTGCAGTAAGGAGTTTACAATTTAAGATTACCAAGCTTTCAATTTGTTATGTAGTGAGAGATATTCATCCTAGTTGCTAAAACCAACTAACGGAAAGGCAATGCAGTTGTCGTTAATCAGCATTAACAAAAACTTTTCATAAAAAGTACAGAATCTTGAGCAGAAGCAAGAAGAACTACAATTCTGCAGCCTGTGGAACGAAAACCACATTCACAGAATGATAGACAAAATCAAAAGGCAGAGGGCTATGTACCAGATGAAGGAACAAGATAAAACCCCAGAAAAACAACTAAATGAAGTAGAGATAGGCAACCTTCCAGGAAAAGAATTCAGAATAATGATAGTGAAGATGATCCAGGACCTCAAAATAAGAATGGAGGCAAAGATAGAGAAGATGCAAGAAATGTTTAACAAAGACCTACAAGAATTAAAAAAAAAAAAAGGGCTTCCCTGGTGGCGCAGTGGTCGAGAGTCTGCCTGCCGATGCAGGGGACACAGGTTCGTGCCCCGGTCCGGGAAGATCCCACATGCCACGGAGCGGCTAGTCCCGTGAGCCATGGCCGCTGAGCCTGCAGTCCGGAGCCTGTGCTCCGCAACGGGAGAGGCCACAGCAGTGAGAGGTCCACATACCGCAAAAAAAAAACAAAAACCCCCAAAACAAGACCCATATATATGCTGTCTACAAGAGACCCACTTCAGACCTAGGGACACATACAGACTGAAAGTGAGGGGATGGAAAAAGATATTCCATGCAAATGGTAATCAAAAGAAAGCTGGAGTAGCAATACTCATATCAGATAAAATAGACTTTAAAATAAAGAATGTTGCAAGAGACAAGGAAGGACACTACATAATGATCAAGGGATCAATCCAAGAAGAACATATAACAATTGTAAATATAGGACCATGAGAAGACCAAGGAGAGCTCCAAGTACCTCAAGTGCCTGACCCAGCAGCCATGGCCTGCAGTGCACCATGAACGAGATCTACCACACAGCTCTAGCGCCAACATCCCGCCCCTCAAGTTCACAGCCCCCAGCATGGCCAGTGTCTTGGAACAGCTGAACATTATCAACAGCATCCTCTTCATTCTTGTCAGCCAAAAAGATTTGGAGAATCTGAAAGCCAAGGTGGCACGGCGGCACCAGCTCCAGGAGGCCAGCAGGAACAGGGATAAAGCTGAGGAGCCCATGGCTACTGAACCAGAGCCAGAAGGGGCCTCAGAGGATGCAGCCTCCCAGCCCCCAACTGCCAAGGACCCTTCTTCCCCGAGCTTTCAGGGGTAGACAGGGAGACACAGATGGACAGTCAGTCAGCTGCCCCATTACCCAGTGATCCAGACTGCAGGAGAAGGGGGCATGCCCTGCACATCAGGAGAGGAAACAAGTCCCTCTTCCTCCACGTTTCCAACCCCAAACCCACCCCAGCATCCTCCTGGGACCCTGGCATGGCCTGCCTGACCCTCTGAAAGATGTTCTGGCACTGGTGGTTCAATGAATATAAAATGCAGAGGCCTAATTGAAGACATGCAAATGGAGTGCATGGGGATCAGTTCCCAGCTAGTGGACAGGTGTCCCCTAGGTTCCCCCATCATCAAGCAGGTGTGCACGAAGTGTGTCTGTGCCTGCAAGTGTCCTGATCTGCCCTTCTTAACTTGTACATAGCCCCAAGCCGGTTCTGAGTGAGTGAGGTACAGATGAGATTTCTCAGGTCATTTGTATGTTTGACATTATGGCTGCTGCTTTTGCTGCCACTACCCCCAGGCCCAACCTGGCTGAAAGTCCAGTTTGAAGCTGAAAAGAGGGGAGCTTTCCTGTGTCTTGGGATGGGGAACTAGAGCTCTGTAGCAGGGCTGGAGGGTTGGGGAGCACTTTAGCTTTGTGGCGGGTGAGGGCCACAGCAGCTTTATTAACATGGTTGTGCTGGCCTGGCTGTGCTCAGCATGGGGAAAGGGTTGGGCAGGGGTGGTTCTCCAGACACCCCTGTGCCCAGCCCTGGCTTGTCATCCTTGGGTCCCAGCAGGAGGTGCTGCCTTCCCACTCCCTGCACCACAGCTGGGGTTAACCTTGGGGTATAGTCTGAATGTATCTTTCTCCTGGTTGAACCTCAGCTGCCTATTGCACAGTGGGGTGGGGGGTGGCTAGGGGAACCCGGACTGAATCATGGATCCTGGGGGAGATGTTACAGATACAGGAGTGACTGTCACTTGTTTGTGGAGCCTAGCTCCCTACCTGGTCCTAGGACACACAAGCACCTTCTACAGAGAGGAGCTCTGGCAGTAGAAGAGAGGGGGCTGCAGAAGGTGGTGGCCTCCACATGCCCTGGCTGCCCCTCCACCACCTGCCTGTGCCATTTCTCTGTGCCTGCTGTCAGAGCCCTGGCAGGTGGGAGGAGATGGCCCCCTCTTGTGAGCTGGAGGGAGCTGTCCTGTGGCTGGGGCCTCTGCATGGTGGCTTTGTGGGGAGCTGCTTCCAAGTATGGTCTGTCCGAACACCTTGTTTCAAAGGGAGTGGGTGTGAGCTAGCAAGTGAGGCATTCCCACAGCTGACCAAGAACTTTCTCTTGTTTTTAAACCATCAGTTTTCATTGCACTTTGGAATAAACTGAGTTTTTTAAAAAATAATAAATAAATAAATATGTACCGAACATAGGAGCACCTCAATACATAAAGCAACTGCTAGTAGCTATAAGAGAGGAAATCAACAGTAACACAATAATAGTGGGGGACTTTAACACCTCACTTATACCAATGGAAAGATCATCCAGACAGAAAATTAATAAGGAGACACAAGTTTTATATGACAAAACAGACCAGATAGATTTAATTGATATTTATAGGACATTCCATCCAAAAACAGTAGATTACACTTTCTTCTCAAGTGCACACAGAAAATTTCCCAGGATAGATTGCATCTTGGGTCACAAATCAAGCCTTGGTAAATTTAAGAAAATTGAGATCATATCAAGCATCTCTTCCAACTGTAATGCTATGAGATTAGAAATCAATTACAGGGAGAAAAACATAAAAAGCTCAAACACATGGAGGTTCAACAGTACGTTACTAAATAACCAAGAGATAACTGAAGAAATCAAAGAGGAAATCAAAAAGTACCTAGAGACAAAAGACAATGAAAACACAATGATATAAAAGCTATGGGATACAGCAGAAGCAGTTCTAAGAGGGACATTTATAGCAATACAATCCTACCTCAAGAAACAAGAAAAATATCAAATAAACAATCTGAACTTACACCTAAAGGAACTAAAGAAAGAAGAACAAACAAAACCCAAAGTTAGTAGAAGGAAAGAAATCATAAAGATCAGAGCAGAAATAAATGAAATAAAAACAAAGAAAACAATAGCAAAGATAAATAAAACTAAAAGCTCATTCTTTGAGAAGATAAACAAAATTGATAAATGAAAATTGAAAATTGAAAAAATGAAAAAAATGAAATTGAAAATGACTATACTACCCAAAGCAATCTACAGATTCAATGCAATCCCTATCAAATTACCAGTGGCATTTCTTTACAGAACTAGAACAAAAAATCTTAAAATTTGTATGGAGACAAAAAGACCCTGAATAGCCAAAGCAAACTTTTATCCAGAGATAAACCCATGCACCTATGGTCAACTGATGTATGACAAAGGAGGCAAGGATAAACCATAGAGAAAAGACAGTCTCTTCAATAAGTGGTGCTGGGAAAACTGGACAGCTACATGTAAAAGAATGAAATTAGAACACTCTCTAACACCATTCACAAAAATAAACTCAAAATGGATTAAAGACCTAAACGTAAGACCGGACACTATAAAACTCTTAGAGGAAAACATAGGAAGAACACACTTTGACATAAATCACAGAAAGATCTTTTGTGACCCACCTCCTAGAGTAATGGGAATAAAAACAAAAATAAAGAAATGAGACCTAATGAAACTTAAGCTTTTGCACAGCAAAGGAAACTACAAACAAGACGAAAAGACAGAATGGGAGAAAATATTTGCAAACAAATCAACAGACAAAGGATTAATCTCCAAAATATATAAACAGCTCATGCACCTCAATATTATAAAAGCAACAACCCAATCCAAAAATGGGCAGAAGGGGTTTCCCTGGTGGTGCAGTGGTTAAGAATCTGCCTGCCAATGCAGGGGATGTGGGTTCGTGTCCCGGTCCAGGAAGATCCCACATGCCGCAGAGTGGTTGGGCCTGTGAGCCATGGCCACTGGGCCTGCGCGTCCGGAGCCTGATGCTCTGCAACGGGAGAGGCCACAACAGTGAGAGGCCTGCGTACCGCAAAAAAAAAAAAAAAAAATGGGCAGAAGACCTAAATAGACATCTCTCCAAGGAATACATACAGATGGCCAAGAGGCACATGAAAAGCTCCTCAATATCACTAATTATTAGAGAAATGTAAATCAAAACTACAATGAGGTATCACCTCACACTGGTTAGAATGGGCATTATCAGGAAATCTACAAACAACAAATGCTGGAGAGGGTGTGAAGAAAAGGGAACACTCTTGCACTGTTGGTGGGAATGTAAATCGATACAGCCACTATAGAGAACAGTATGGAGGTTCCTTAAAAAACAAAAAATAGAATTACCATATGATCCAGCAATCCCACTGCTGGGCATATACCTTGAGAAAACCATAATTCAAAAATACACATGCACCCCAATGTTCATTGCAGCACTATTTACAATTGGCAGGTCATGGAAGCAACCTAAATGTCCATCGACAGATGCATAGATAAAGAAGGTGTGGTACATATATACCGTGGAATATTACTCAGCCATAAAAAGGAATGAAATTGGGTTATTTGTAGAGACGTGGTTGGATCTAGAGTCTGTCATACAGAATGAAGTAAGTCAGAAAGAGAAAAACAAATATCATATATTAAGACATATATGTGGAATCTAGAAAAATGGTACAGATGAACTGCTCTGCAAGGCAGAAATAGAGACACAGATGTAGAGAACATACTTATGGACACCAAGGGGGGAAAGTGGCGGTGGTGGGACGAATTGGGAGATTGGGATTGACATATATACACTAATATGTATAAAGTAGATAACTAATAAGAACCTCCTGTATAAATAAATAAATAAATAAAATTCAAAAAAAAGTACAGAATCTTGACTCTAGCACGTTTTTAACCTAATCCTGTCATTACTGGTTTTAAAGTTCTAATATCTTCCTTTTATTAATAATTTAACATTATGTACTTGTTATTCTACTATCCTTCCTGATTTCTGAAGCTAATGATTGACATATTAGAGTACTAGAAAATGAATTCAGTCTTACCATTGTGAATTCTTGGCTGGAACTGCTGTATCATCAGTCAGAGAGTGTGTATAGGTGTAAAACAAAGAAAGTTAAATAGTAACCTACAATTTATTAGCATTACAATTACTGATTTAATTATTTTTTTTTTAGAAAAAGAAGCCTATGAGTGAAATACGTGACTCAAAGTCATAAATGCAAATTTGTGTTAACTCAAATCCATGTAACTCATTATAGGTAGCTATTTTATAAATCTGCTCCCAGAATTTGCTTATATTTTTATGGAAACGTTTGCATCCTCTCACACAAAGGTGTTGCAATTTTTATTGATTCTAAGGTACGCACATTCCAGGGAGTAGTTAACTTCAAAAGAAGACTGTCTATGCCACAGTAATCAAACGGAAAAAAAAAAATTGAAGACCATCTACACTAAATAACTACATGTTAATCATTGTGACAGTCAACTAGCAAATTCAAATTCTGTATTACTAAAGTGCAGAGATATATGATAAGCTCTTTATTTTCTATACTTTTAGTTATAGATTTATTTTAGGAAATGTTATCACTGGTTTTTCTATCTTTAACAGGAATAAATCAAATTTTCTCATGTTTAAAATGATGAGTATAGGACTTTTTGGAACATGGTGGCAGAGACAGAAGACTAATTTTGAATCTTCTTGAATCTGTACATAAAAATACATAGCACATTCATGGGAAATATTTAAAACAAACTTGACTGCAACGTATCTCTTCAAAACAGAAGGAAGTAGGGCCAAATCACAGAGATTTACAAGACCTGCCTGGTATCAACATCTGAGCAGAAGCAGCAGACGAAATTAATAGGACAAATGAAGGACCTGAGAACAGGAAAACCCCAAAAGAACCAACAGAGATTCATTGGAAAGTGAACAAAGGTGAGCTGAATAATTACAGACCTTATTCTTAGAAGAAGGACACATCTGCTTCTACAATGTGAGTAAATGAAGAAAAACGTATTTAGAGTCAGTTAGCAAGAGGTTTTGTGTTCCTACATCACTGTTGATAAGGCAACCTAACAAAAGCGTTATCATTTTTCTCAACAATGCCTCAGTGAACATCCTTCTAAATAAAATTTTGTATATATACATCATTTTTTAAGACTACATTCTTAGATGCTATATTCCTGAATCAAAGATATTCAAAATTTTTGATACACTGTCTTTCAGGAAGTTTAAACCAATTTATACTTAATCCATCAGTGCATTGAAACTCCATGCTCCCAGAACACTCCAAAGAATTCTCAATACATATTAACTGACTAAATATATAGATAAATGATAGATAGATAGATAAATTAGTTTCAGATCAGCATCTTTGGGAATCATTTCAGTCACAAAATTATACAACACTACCAATTCCAGAAACAATGCCAACACAAATATCCACTTTCCTTCTTTTTTATTTTCCACTCAATTAGCATATTTATTTATTTTATTTTTGTTGTTTTCTGATTTTTGATTTTTATTATATAAGTTTAAAGTGTATAGATTATAATTTGGCATCTATATTCACTACGATGATCACCACCACAAATCTAGTTACCATCCACTTCCTTCTTAATCATTGAAGATTAGAAATTGCAGATTTGGCAAATCTTTGCACAAAATGTTTGCTTTTTAGTATTTGTTATATTGAAGTTTTGATTTTGAAGTTACCACATAAATGAAATTGTTATCATTTAATAGACCTATTTTAACTTGAGATAAAAAATTCTGGTATTAAAATTGATTTTTTTCATAATCCAAATGAGTCAGTAATAGAAATGAAACCAAGATTTTGCAAGTACTAACATACTAACAGTAGAAGATTTTGAGACAAAGGTTTTAAGGATATCAGAACTGATATAATCAGATTTGAAAAAAACATTTTTCAGTAGTAGATTTCTTAAAGTAATATTTCACAAGCCAACCTCAAACAAATTAAAACACGTTAAATTGCTTTTATAAAACAATTTTTATGGTTTTAGTACAAACATGAATACATATTTCTCTCTAGTTCTTTTAGATGGTTGATTAAGCTAAAGAACTAATATATTTCAGACAAGTAATGCAACATGCTGGATTTTGTAGATTTTCCTACTATTGATGAATGGCATAAAATGCTACATAAAATTAAGAATTACTGATAATCTATAAAACCTATAATATCAATCATTTTTATGGATTATTCCTCTTTCTCAGTATTAAATATAATACCTACCAATGTAATTTGAATAACAGAATTATTCCATTTCTAATTTAAATAATGCACTCAACATGATATATAACAAACTCATTTATAAATATTACTGGTTTTTAGTACTAGTTATGTGACAGTGTTAAAATGTTATTTCTATATGTCTTATCTGAAAAATTGTCCAGTCCATTTTTCTGTTCCTTCAGCGGTCAAGGAGCTGTAGCTAGAAATTTTCCTCAAATTTTCCCTTTTGAAACATAATGGGTTGATTCTTTCAAAATGAATCATACCTTGATAGCTTAGGCCCTAGTATTGAAACTGGGATATCACTGGAGTTAAACTGGAATCTTACTAAACTGAAAATTCCTAGTGCCCTGCCTCATACTTCCAACTGATTTAATGGGACTGGAGTAAAGATAAGAAATCAAGCTAACAGAAATCCAAATGGTATTTTCTAGTCAAACAGATTTGGAAATCACAGACTTAAAAGACTACAGTAGTCCCCTCTATCTACGGGGGATATATTCCAAGACCTCCAGTGGATGCCTGAAACCTTGGGTAGTATTGAACCCTATATAAACTATTGTTTTTTTCCTATACATACAATGCATATGAATATAAATTAGGCACTGTAAGAGATTAATAACAATAACTAATGATAAAGCAATATATCAATACTATAATAAAAATTATGGAAATGTGGTGTCTCTCTCTCTCTCAAAATATATTGTGCAAGTTTAATGCCTTTTCCATCTTAACTAAGCACTTATCACATACTGTGGCCATAGCTTTTGCAGTTTGAGGCATCACAGAAAACTAGCACAAATTTTTCCTTGTTCACAATTTCATGGATATGAGATTCGTTCATAACGTAGACCTTAGCATCCTCAGCATATGATTTTTTTCTTTCCTTTTTAAGTCAAGAACTTTCACCGTTTCATTTAAAGGAAGTATTTTACGGATTCTCTTTGGCATATCCAAATTGCCGGCATTATTACTCCTGTGCTTTGGAGCCATTTTTAAGTTACATAAGGGTTACTTGAACACAGGCACTGCGGTACTGTGACAGTTGATCTGATAATCAAGAGGGCTACTAAGCAACTGAAGGGATACACTGGACAAAGGCACAATTCACATCTGGAGCACGACAGAGCTGAATGATGAGAGATTTCATCACGCTGTGCAGAATGGGTGTGCAATTTAGAACTTATGAATTGTTTATTTCTGGAATTTTCCAGTTACTATTTCCAGACCGCCATTGACCATGGGTAACTGAAACTGCACAAAGCAAAATCGCAGATAGGGGGAATTACTGTATATATAATAACACACATGTGCCAAGTGTCTCTCTGTATTTTAAAAAAAGAAAAAGAAGGACCAATAAACCCTTTTGCTGATGCCCTCCACCAAATCGAGGAAAAAGGAAGTAAGTAAAAAAAAGAACATTTGTCCAAAATAAAAGGTTGTCTGATATATAATTAAAATAAAGTACTAAACATAGAATATACTTCACAATGCTAACCATTTTATAGTAAATAAATGACTAAGAAAGCAAAAAGAAATGTACAAAATAACTTGCTCTTGAGAAGTGATTTGATTAAATGTTAAGTATCATAATTTGGTTTGATTACATACAAAATATTGCCAATAGTCAAAACACATTTCATGAGAAATACACTGTTAATTATAATGACTTTCCTAATGATCAATCCCAAATTCTGGAATGTCATCCTTTGACATGAGTTCTAAGTGTAAATTAAAAGTAACTGAAGGTGACAATCATGTAACAAGGTTACTTATCAATTTTCCTAATGATAATTAATCAATTAGGGATTTTAATCAAAGCATCTTGACATTTTTAGTGTGTATTTTTAGAAAGTAATCAAAATCATGTGATACTCTTTTTATATAGTCAGAATATTCAGGAAACATTTACTAAAAAGATTACTAGGTACAAGGTGACTTTTTAAGTGTGAATGGGAAAAAGAATTGTCCTAAGGCAACTTAAAATCTAGTCGTGGAGATTATGCAACAATATACAAGTTATTAGTAACAAACATAATGTAAAAAATGGTACACAAACTAAAAACATTTTAAAGATATTGATATGAGTGGATAAATACTTCCAGTCACAAAATCAGGGAAGATTCTGAGATAGTTTATATTTTTGATGATTAAAAGGCAAAGATTTGAACAAATTAGAAAAATGTAAAATCTAATTGAAAGAAATGAGGCAGGAAGCATTGAGTACTTTCTAGAAAATGTCTATATAGATGGATGTATAATGATAAAAGAAATGGCATGAAAGATACTTTGTGGTTAGACTGTGGTCTTGGGATTATCTATCTAATATTATTTAATAGAGACTGTGGGACTATAAACATGGGAGAAGAGAAATGATAGTTTTTATTTAATAAAAAATTATTTTTGTTTAATTATCCTCATATCATTAGCCTCTCTGTGACCTATACACAGAAACAAATTATTTCATGTTTACTTGCAGGGCAACTTCTGCCTACAACTTTTAAAGTCTGCTCTTTGCCAACAAATAGGCAGTGTTTCCAAGCATGATCATTTGCAGGGAATATTGAAACACACTGTCCAACAATTTACAAAACGCCATGGAGACTTTCTACTTTCTGCTTTCAAATTTTCATACTAAAAAACTGCAGGTTTGAAATGAGTTAAAGTAGTTTCATCCTTTGCTATAGATTTTTTAGCCAATAAAGAGATCCAGGGGCAATTCTGGATTACATTTTTATCACTACCTCTTTAAACTCGATTACTTTAACAAGTACTTTCAAATTTTACAATACTTTTCAAAACTACCTCTAGGTTCTTACATTTCTAATCAACTTTTATCCTGAAATATTTGTAATTTCTCTTGAACTTCTGAAGCTCTCCACATTGTGCCAGGAATGATATGTTAGAGAATATATTTCCTTTTTCCTTCTAGGTTTATTCAACTTAGGCTTATGAGAAGTAACCTGAATTTTGAGGTTTTATAAGGCTTCACACAAAATGTAGTGACAGCTATAATTTTGAGACATATTGGTTGGAAATTATATTCCTGTAATTGCACAAATGTGTGATCAACAAGTAGAATGGCATATATGAATGCCTCTACACATTTTCTGTTGATCTTTTACTGTAACAATCCTCTTACCTTCCATTCCACTTCTTTATATTTCAAACAACATAACAGTTTCAAGAGAGAATTTTATTTCTCAACAACACCCTATTTATATTTAATACTTCCTCTTGATAACTACTATAAGTATCTCTATTGTTATCTTTGTAGAACAAAAATTTAGCATGATTGCTTTACTCTGTAAAGCTATGGGTATAAGATTGAAGTTTAAAAGGGAACAAATGGGGGTATAAATTTGGCATGAAAAAAGCACAGGAAAGATATTCCATGTATTTGGGAACAACTAGTGTTACCGAAATGGATAGACCTGAAATTCAAGAATCAGCTGTTCTCTTTATTCTAGGCACTCAGCAATTACCGGAAACACAAACTCTTTATACCTAGAGGCTGTGCCATGCATGCCATTCAAATATGCACGGTCCACTTGCTGTGGACTGTTGGCTCTTCATGCCATTTAAACCTCTAGGTCAATAATAAATTCTTCTATTTTTCCAAATTGTTATTTGATGTATGGAAAAGAAGAGTCCTTCTTAATATAACTTAAATATTTACCAGATTCTCATGTAAGATTTCCACATGGTAGGTACTAACTATAAATGTTATAGATTCACAACTCTCTAAACCAGGTTATTAGTGGTTTAAAAGAAAAAGACAATAAAATTAGAAGTATGTGTATATGAAATGATAAGAAAATGCACACTTGTTTGTGGCAATGGGAGTTTAGTATTAAACCAAACAAAGTCCCAGCAATCCTCAAGGGGTTTAGATTCTAATGGAACACATTGAATTCAAGATAGATTAAGAAGAACGCTGTTCAGTCACATAGTGCTGATCTGCTTACTTCTTGAGCTAAAATGGTTATACAAGTCTATCCAGAAAATGTATTTTCTATTTTTATGGATTTTCCTAACACACAGCACTTCCAATGAATATTGTTCTGATAATTGCTTCCATTAAACCAATTTAGAAATCATATATTTTACATATGAATAAGAAAAGGAGCAAATTAGATTCAAATGCATACTGTGTTAAGTTCTGTGGCTACATATGGAAATTAAGGAGTATTGAGAAACGCTACTTTCTTTTGGATGCCATTGTCAATTGCGTGGCTCTGCTAACAAAACAACAGTGAGAAAGATCTGGCTTCATATCTTGAACAACAGCAGCACAGTGGTCTTCTACTGAACAACACTGTAGGAACAACATTGTACTGTAAATATTTTCTGAAACCACAATTCATTTTCTTTCCCTGAAAGATGTTTGCAGCTTTTCTTGTGAGTCAATTCATACTACTAAAGAGAAAATAAAGTTCAAACTTTGTAATATGACTGAACTAGGACAGTAATATATATATATTACACTGGTTAAATTGCTTAAGTCCCTACTTAAGAACTTTGGATTTAAATTTGAAGTTCAGTAATTTTGTAGGTATTCTTTTTTCTATTATTCCTTTGCTTTGTCTTGATGGTCTTCCTTTCTGTTACTGTTTAAACAAAAATGTGTGTTTTAGAAACCTAAACATTATCATGACCTCAATTTGAAGAAAAGGTATTGTTTCATATAAATCTGAGGTACTGTTTATAGATAATGTTCTCCCTCATTTCAAAAGAGCAAGTACAAAATAAGAGATAATCATGCTAATGTTTAGGGAAACTTACAGAACAAAGGAGAGGGTATCTCAGTGGTGTTTGAGTCTCCTCATTCAGTTTACCTCTGCCTCTCCAGTAGTTTGATCATTGACTCCTTCCTTATTCCCATGAGACAATAAATTTCTTTTGTTTGCTCAAACTAATTTGCATTTGATTTTGTCACTTGTAACCAAAATTCTTAAGGAATAGACTAACACGTTTGTATCTTATGTTAAAGGCAGGTGAAACACTTGCTAATAAGGCATTTGATTGAGGATTAACACCATAATAAACTTTTAGCTTAAAAAGGAATCTAGGGCTTCCCTGGTGGCGCAGTGGTTGAGAGTCCACCTGCCGATGCAGAGGACACGGGTTCGTGCCCCGGTCTGGGAAGATTCCACATGCCGCGGAGCGGCTGGTCCCGTAAGCCATGGCCGCTGAGCCTGTGCGTCCGGAGCCTGTGCTCCGCAACGGGAGAGGCCACAACAGTGAGAGGCCCGCGTACTGAAAAAAAAATTAAAAATCAAACAAAAAAAGGAACCTAGATGTACCATGAAGTGTGGCTCAAAGAGGACATTTAACTTGCGGTTAAATGTGATGCAATGATGTAGCTGAGACAAGCAAAGCAACAGAAGTAAGGCAATGACAGTCGGGATAGAGATGAGGAGGCAAAACCTGGAAATATTTAAGTGAGAGAGTCCACAGAAGTTGACAAGTTGACTGTGATGAGGCAGAGAATGGAAGTGACAGAGAATGGGATACCTGTGATTTTTCAGGCTTTGGTATGCAGAAGAATGACAATAGTGTACATTAAGTTTGGGGTTGGGGAAGACTATTTGGAAGATTAGATGATGATTTTTATTTTGTTTAGGATGTTATGAGATTTCCAACTACTACTACTACTTCCAACTTCTATTACTAGAAATATCTAATAGATGATTATTTGATTCAGGAAGACAAGGAAAAGAGATAACCTTGGGATTTAAATTTTGGATCAACTATCATATATAAAATAGGTGAATCATTTGAAGTATATGGAATCACCTGAATTGTTACAGAATATGAAAAGTGCAGGAGAACAAAAACAGAGCCTTGAATAATGGCTAGATTTCAGGAACAATTAGAGAAAACCGAGTGGTCAGAGATGTAGAAAAATCAGCATTTAGTGGTATTTTTGAAATCAAAGAGTAGCTTCCTACAAAAATAAGTAATTAACTATAAAGACCTACAGATAGAAACATAATACCCACATTATTGAGAAAAGGGTAGAAGAAACGTACACAGTCATGGTAAGAAGACCCAAACTACCAATAGCACAGGCACTAGACTGGGAGGTAGAAAACCTTACTTTTTGTCCTTGTTTTGACTTTAACTAATGGCATGATATCTAACCTTTTATTCTTTCTGAGAATTGGTTGGTAATAAAAGGATGACCTAGGAGACTTTAAGATTTATTCCAACTTTAAATTCCCATGGTTTCTCTATTATTTCTCCAAAATGTACCACACTAGAGAATTGCAACAATATTTGAATGTTAAATCTTTAAACACATGCTAATGTTTAGCCCCCTACTAGTTTATTCAACAATAATTTTCTTTCCTATTATGAGTTAGCTCAGTGCCAAATACTGGGAATAGAACAAGGAACAAATAAATTTTCTGGGTTTATATTCCTTAAAATCTGGTCAGAGATAATGACTATAAGCTAATAATTACGCCAATAACACTAAAGTAAAAATGGTATAAATAAAAGTTACTCAGAACGGTGTGACATGCAAAGTCATAACAGGAAAAATAACCTGTAATAGGCAATTTAATATAACAGCATTTGATCAGACAATGGGTAAGAATTAACCATGTGAAGAGGCTGGGAAGAGAGAAGGTATGGGGATAGTAAGATACATGTGGTAGTGGTGGTGTGAAGGAAGCAGAATGAACAAAAAGAATGTGGCTTGAAAAAGTTGGAGAGATATTCAGGGACAAGCACATGCAGAAATCTGTCAGTCATGTTTAAGATTCTTAATATTATCCTTAGTTTATTATAAAGCCATTGGAGGATTTTTAAAACCAAGAATAATGTGATCCAATTTGTATTTTTAGAAATTACTCTGGTTAGTTTAAGAAGGAAGGTCTGAGGAAGATAAGAGTAGATGTTGAAGGAGGTATTGTCAGGCTAGTGAAGTAGCAGAGATAAGAAGTGATGACAGCTTGGGCTAATGCGATAGCAGTAACAACGGGGAAAAGAAGACTACTTGACATACAATCAGAATTAAAGAAAATAGCACAGCTGGTGATAGGCTGGACATAGCCAGTGTGTGTGAGGGAGATGTAAATGATGACACCTAGATTTCTAGTCTCAACCACATGAGAAATGAAAATGTCATTTCCTATGATTGGGAGCATTAGGGGAGGATCACATTTAGAGAAGAAGATCATAAGTTCAGTTTTGAATATGTTAAATTTGAGAAATTAATTGGATCTTGTCAATTCTGTTGCTTGTCTAGCTTTTGTAAATATATTGCCTTGCACCAACAGCGTTGCACTTCATTCTTTTTGTATCTTTTCATTAATTTAATATCCTAAACTTTGGGAAATTAACCTTATCCAACCAGTGATTTAATAGGCATTTTCTTTAATTAAAGAAATTTTCTCTAAATTTCACAGATCAAAAAGATGATGTGTATCAAAATATAGTCTTGGGGGGCAGAGTCAAGATGGCAGTGTGGGAAGATGCTGAGTTAGCATCTCCTCACAACTAGGGCACCTGTCAGCTGCTGGCGAGGGACCGTGATGCCCAAGGAGATGGGAGGAACCCCCAAGTGAACCTGTAGGACGTGGGGGGAGTGAGGGGGGAGGAGAAGTGGAGGCCAGACAGGATTGGCTCCCCAGTGGCTGGGGAGATCAGGAGAGGCAGTTGGGAGGGGCCCTCCAGGACAGGAGGAGCAGAAGAGGAGAGGAGGGCATTTGCCCCCCACACTCAAGCCCAGGAAGCCTGCTGTGCTCCCAGGTGAGGTCCCCCGCTCTCTGAGACGGGGGCGGGGGGGGGGCACGCCTGGGCCTTTTCTCTTTGATTGAGCCTAAGCCCAACACCCCACAGCACCCAGGGCCTTTTCCAGCCCTGTGAGTCCTAAGCATAGGCCCCACCCACCACCCAAACCTCACACTTGCTTAGGCCCCACCCTCCACAACCAAGTCCTATTCCATTTTATTTATTTATTTATTTTTATTTTTTTGCGGTACACAGGCCTCTCACTGTTGTGGCCTCTCCTGTTGCAGAGCACAGGCTCTGGATGTGCAGGCTCAGTGGCCATGGCTCATGCGCCCAGCCACTCCGTGGCATGTGGGATCTTCCCGGTCCGGGGCATGAACCCATGTCCCCTGCATCGGCAGGCGGACTCTCAACCACTGCGCCACCAGGGAAGCCCCCCCATTCCATTTTTTTTTTCTTTTCCCTCCTACTCATTTTCAGTACTATGGTACTGTTGTACCTTCCAGTTGTTTATTCATCTATATTTTTATTTTTATATTTTTTCTAACATATCTGTTAGTTTCCTAGTCTAATTTTATTTTTTACTTTGTTATTGTTCTCTATTTATTTATTTTTGGCTCCCCTATGTGGCTTGTGGGATCTTGATTCACAAGCCAGGGATTGGGCTGAAGCTCCAGCAGTGGGAGCTCTGAGTCCGAACAACTGGACTAACAGAGAACCTCAGACCCCAGGGAATATTCATCGCAGTGAGGTCTCACAGAGGTCCTCATCACAGCAACAAGACCCAGCTCTACCCAACAGCCTACAATCTCCAGTGTTGGAAGCCTCAGATCAAACAACCAGTAAGACAGGAATGCAATATAACTCATAAAAGAAGAAAAAAAAATGAGATGGCAAAAACATATGTCACACATGCAGGAGCAAGGTAAAACCTAAAAGAACAAATAAATGAAGATAAATAGGCAATCTACATGAAAAAGAATTCAGTGTAAAGATAGTAAAGATGATCCAGAATCTCAGAAATAGAATGGAGGTACGGATTGAGAAAATAAAAGAAATGTTTAACAAAGATCTAAAAGAACTAAAGGCAAACAAACAGAGGTGAACAACACAATAACTGAAATGAAAAATACAGTAGAAGGAATCAATAACAGAATAACTGAGGCAGAAGAATGAATAAGTGAGCTGGAAGACAAAATGGTGGAAATAAATGCCAAGGAGCAGAATAAAGAAAAAAGAATGTAAAGAATTGAAGACAATTTCAGAGACTGGGATAACACTAAATGCACCAACATTCGAAATATGGGGGTCCCAGAAAAAGAAGAGAAAAAGAAAGGGTCTGAGGAAATATTTGACGAGATTATAGTGGAAAACTTCCCTAACATGGGAAAGGAAAAAGTCACCCAAGTCCAGGAAGAGTCCCATACAGGATAAACTCTAGGAGAAACACACCAAGGCACATATTAATCAAACTAACAAAAATTAAGTTCAAAGAAAAAATATTAAAAGCAGCAAGGGAAAAGAAAAAAACAATATACAAAGGAATCCGCATAAGGTTATCAGCTGATTTTTCAGCAGAAACTCTGCAGTCTAGAAAGGAGTGGCAGGATATACTTAAAGTGATGAAAGAGAAAAACCTACCACCAAGATCACTCTACCCAGCAAGGATCTCATTCAGATTCAGTGGAGAAATCAAAAGCTTTTCAGACAAGCAAAAGCTAACAGAATTCAATACCACGAAACCAGCTTTACAACAAATGATAAAGAATTTCTCTAGGTGGGAAACACAAAAGAAAAAGACTCACAAAAACAAACCCAAACAATTAAGAAAATGGTAATAGGAACATACATACCAGTAAAAACCTTGAATGTAAATAGATTAAATGCCCCAACCAAAAAGCACAGACTGGCTGAATGGATACAAAAACAAGACCACTATATATTCTGTCTACAAGAGACCCACTTCAAACCTAGGGACACATACAGACTGAAAGTGAAGGAATGGAAAAAGATATTCCATGCAAATGGAAATCTAAAGAAAGCTGGAGTAGCAATGCTCTTATCAGATAAAATAGGTTTTAAAATACAGTTACAAGAGACAAGGAAGGACACTACATAATGATCAAAGGATCAATCCAAGAAGAAGATATAACAATTACAAATGTTTATACACCAGACATAGGAGCACCTCAATACATAAGGCAAATGCTAACAACCATGAAAGAAATCAACAGTAACACAATAATAGTAGGGGACTTTAACACCCCACTTACACCAATGGACAGATCATCGAAACAGAAAATAAATAAGGAAACACAAGCTTTAAATGATACAATAGACCAGATATATATATATTTTTAACATCTTTATTGGAGTATAATTGCTTTACAATGGTGTGTTAATTTCAACTTTATTACAAAGTGAATCAACTATACATATATCCCCATATCTCCTCCCTCTTGCATCTCCCTTCCACTCTCCCTATCCCACCCCTCTAGGTGGTCACAAAGCGCCAAGCTGATCTCCCAGTGCTATGTTAGATCAGATAGATTTATCTGATATTTATAGAACATTCCACCCCAAAGTAGCAGAAAACACTTTCTTCTCATGTGCACATGGAACATTATCCAGGATAGATCATATCTTGGGTCACAAATCAAGCCTTTGAATATTTAAGAAAATTGAAATAGTATCAAGCATCTTTTCTGACCTCAACGCTATGAGATTGGAAGCCACTTATAGGATAAAACACTGTAAAAAACACAAATACATGAAGGCTAAACAGTGTGCTCCTAAATAACCAAGATATCACTGAAGAAATCAAAGTAGAAATAAAATAATACATAGAAAAAATGACAATGAATACATGATGACCCAAAACCTATGGGATGCAGCAAAAGCACTTCTAAGAGGGAAGTTTATGGCAATTCAATCTCACCTAAAGAAACAAGAAAAATCTCAAATAAACAATCTAACCCTAACACTTAAAACAATTAGAGAAAGAAGAACAAAGAAAACCCAAAGGCAGTAGAAGGAAAGAAATCATAAAGATCAGAGCAGAAATAAATGAAATAGAAACAAAGAAAACAATAGCAAAGATTAATAAGCTAAAAGCTGGTTCTCTGAGAAGATAAACAAAATTGATAAACCTTTAGCCAGACGCATCAAGAAAAAAAGGGAGAGGATGCAACTCAATAAAATTAGAAATGAAAAGGGAGAAATCACAACTTACATTGAAGAAATACAAAGGATTATAAGAGACTACTACAAACAACTCTATGACAATAAAATGGACAACCACAAAGACATGGACAAATTCTTGGAAAGGTACAATTTTCCAAGACTGAACCATGAAGAATTAGAAAATAAAAACAGACCTATCACAAGTAATGAAATTGAAACCATAATTTAAAATCTTCTAACAAACAAAAGTCCAGGACCAGATGGCTTCACAGGTGAATTCTATCAAACATTTAGAGAAGAGCAAACACCCATCCTTCTCAAACTCTTCCAAAAAATTGCAGAGGAGAAGCACTCCCAAATTCATTCTATGAAGCCACCATCACCCTGATACCAAAACCAGAAAAATATCACACACAAAAAAGAAAATTATAGACCAATATCCCTGATGAACATAGATGCAAGAATCCTGAACAAAATTCTAGCAAACAGAATCCAACAACACATTAAAAGGATCATACACCATGGTCAAGTGGGGTTTACCCCAGGGATGCAAAGATTCTTCAATATATGGAAATCAATCAATGTGATACATCACATTAACATATTAAGGAATAAAAACCATATGATCATCTCAAAAGATGCAGAAAAAGCTTTTGACAAAATTCACACCCTTTATGATAAACACTCATCAGAAAATGGGCATAGAGGGAACCTACCTCAACATAATAAATGCCATATATGACAAACCCAAAGCAAGCATCATACTCAATGGTGAAAAACTGAAAGCATTTCCACTAAGATCAGGAACAAGACAAGGATTCTTGTTATGACAATTGTCATATCTTCTTCTTGGATTGTTCCCTTGATCAGTATGTAGTGTCCTTCTTTGTCTCTTGTAATAGTCTTTATTTTAAAGTCTATTTTGTGTTATATGAGAATTGCTACTCCAGCTTTCTTTTGATTTCCATTTGCATGGAATATCTTTTTCCATCCCCTGACTTTCAGTCTGTATGTGTCCCTAGGTCTGAAGTGGGTAGCAGCATATGTACAGGTCTTGTTTTTTTTATCAATTCAGCCAGTCCATGTGTTTTGGTTGGAGCATTTAAGCCATTTACATTTAAGGTAATTATTGATATGTATATTCCTATTACCATTTTCCTAATTGTTTTGGGTTTGGTATTGTAGGTCTTTTCCTTCTCTTGCATTTCCTGCCTAGAGAAGTTCCTTTAGCATTTGTTGTAATGCTGGTTTGGTGGTGCTGTATTCTCTTAGCTTTTGCCTGTCTGTAAAGGTTTTCATTTCTGCATCGAATCTGAATGAGATCCTTGCTGGGTAGAGTAATCTTGGTTGTAGGTTTTTTCCTTTCATCACTTTAAATATGTCCTGCCACTCCCTTCTGGCTTGCAGAGTTTCTGCTGTATGTTCAGCTGTTAACCTTATGGGGATACCCTTGTAAATTATTTGTTATTTTTCCCTTGCTGTTTTTAATATTCTTTCTTTGTATTTAATTTTTGATAGTTTGATTAATATGTGTCTTGGTGTATTTCTGCTTGGGTTTACCTTGTATGGGACTCTCTGCACTTCCTGGACTTGATTGACTATTTCCTTTCCCATGTTAGGGACGTTTTCGACTATAATCTCTTCAAATATTTTCTCAGACCTTTCCTTTTTCTTCTTCTGGGACCCCTATAATTCAAATGTTGGTGCATTTAATGTTGTCCCAGAGGTCTCTAAAACTGTCCTCAATTCTTTTCATTCTTTTTTCTTTATTCTGCTCCTTGGCAGTTATTTCCACCATTTTATCTTCCAGCTCACTTATCCATTTTTCTGCCTCAGTTATTCTGTTATTGATTCCTTCTAGAGTATTTTTTAATTTCAGTGATTGTGTTGTTCATCATTGTTTGTTTGCTCTTTAGTTCTTTTAGATCCTTGTTAAATGTTTCTTGTACTTCCTCCATTCCTTTTTCTGAGATTTTGGATCATCTTTACTATCGTTACTCTGAATTCTTTTTCAGGTATATTGCCTATTTCATCTTCATTCATTTGGTCTTGTAGGTTTTTACCTTGCTCCTTCGTCTGTAAACAGATTTTTTTGTCATTTCATTTTTTTTTTTTTTTTTTTTTTTTTAGATGTGTGGTGCTGTATTCCTGTCTTACTGGTTGTTTGGTCTGAGACATCCAGCACTGGAGTTTGAAGGCAGTTGGATAGAGCTGGGTCTTGGTGCTTAGATGAGGACCTCCAAGAGGCCTCACTCTGACTGATATTCCCTGGGGTCTGAGGTTCTCTGTTAGTCCAGCAGTTTGGACTCAGAGCTCCCACCACCAGAGCTTGGGCCTGACCTCTGTCCTGGGATCCACAATCCCACAAGCTGGTAGCTGGAGGTTCCTCCCATCCCCTTTGATGTCTGTGATCCCCCAGCAGTGCCTTGTAGGTGCCCTAGTTTTGAGGAGCCACAAATTCTGCATCCTCTTAGTACACCATCTTGACTCCACCCCAGCTAAATTAGTTTTAAAAGGCATTCTTCCAGTTCATACACTTGTACAGTAAGTCAAAATCCATACGTAAATTTGAATATATTTAGGATCTACCCTCACAAACAAAAGGAGCTTAGTTTCTCTACTGGCCTGTCAGTTTAGTTTCCATTTTAATTTTGTTGTTGTTGTCATTTTCCTTTGTATACTATCAAAATTTGTAATCCAAAGTTGGACAAAATTTGTTTCAAATTTTTGCTTTATTTTCTCCATTAGGCAAGAAGCTGTTTATTCACTATAATACTGAAAGTTGCTGCTTGGTTGAGTACATTAGATACTGGCATGTACAAGCCTTAGGGTTTGTTTTGATTTCAACATTTGGTCTCTTGGTTGAAAGTCAAATAAAAATAAAATTAGATCCTTTTTTTTTTTTATTGTTGTCAAGCTTCCTCAATCTACTTTATCCCAGGCCCTATCCTACCTTGTCTGTAATATGAATTTGTTATTAGTTGACTGCCAGAAGCTAAATTAAAAAAACGAAATAAAAATTTAATTGTTTTATTGTGTCTGTCTGTTTCAATTATCTTGAATCTCTACTTTGTGTTGTTAGTTGAAGGAAAGTACTATCATTTTTTTCTGTTCTTTTTCTTACTTCTGTACCTCACATGAGTATTGAGACTGAAATAAACACCAACCAAAAAGAAACTGAAACTCATGGTGTGCCCTGCCTTATTCAAGAAAATTGCTAATGCATGACATTGCTACACTGGGGCAGAAATAGTGAAAGTGCATAGGGAACAGAAAGCACTGGAATAAAAAGACAGAAAAAAAAGAATAAAAATGAAAACTATCCAAGTAAATGAGTATAGTGCCTGATAGATTTTGTTGAAAGTAGCATGATGAAATAAATTAAGATGATGCCAGTTATAAATTGATAATATGTGGGAAGCCATATCATTTAGAAAATATGCCATTAAACTTCAAGATAAGTCACAAAGTCCTGATATTTTTCATTGCCAAACACAAGCCTTTGTGTTTTACTGATGACCTGATTTTGTGGACAAACAAACAAAATGTGCTACTTAAGTCAAAAAAAAAAAAAAAAACTTTAGACATCCATTTTTCTCAATAATTTAATTGGTAAGACTTCACTTTTATTTTTCCAATAGATAAAGTGTCAGTAAATGTCTCCAGCTTATTTTCCTTCATAGAATGAGACAAAACGTGCTCCTTTAGAGTTTGAGAAAGATGGACTTTGAGATTTTTGTTAAATGGGAGAGATTGAGATATTTTAGAGCTAATATACTATACAAATATTTTTATTGTAAAAAATCTGTTTTCAATCTATCAACATTCAGTACTCACTTTTCTCCATGTTAGGAGAAATATCCTAGTACATGTGGATATGGCACAAACATCACAATTTGACTCCCATTGATTGATGATCTTGTATAATTTCCTCTTTTTGAGTTTTGGTTGTTCTTGTAACTTGCTTCTAACCAACCAAATATGACAAAAGTGTAGAGATATCACTGCCTTGATTATGTTAGGCTATATGGCAAAGGTGATAGTGTTAGCTTTATATATGTGTGTGTGTGTGTCTATATATGTCTATCTCCACTAGAGAATCTCTCCTACTGGCCTTGAAGAAACAAACTGTCATACAGTAAACTGCCTTAAGGAGAGAGCAATGTGTGTGGCAGGAAAATACTGCACGAGTCATCTAGAAGCTCAGGGTGGCCTCCAGCCAATAGCCAGGAGGAAGATGGGCCCTTGGTCATACAACCACAAGGAAATGCATTTTGCCAATGGAATGAACTGGAATGGATTCTTCCCCAGTACAGCCTCCAAATGAGAACACAGTCTGACCAACACCTGGATTCCAGCCTTGTGAAGCCAAGAGCAGAAGACTTATCTAAACCTTGATTGGAATTCTGACCACAGAAACTGTGAAATAATAAATGTGTTGTTTTAAACTGCTAAATGTGTGGTAAATTTGTTACATAACAATAAAAAATTAGTTCAGAGGATATTATAAAACTAGCATAGTTCTTATAAATAATCATATACTTTAAATATTATTTATATGCCAGAGTTTTTCGTGAATATTTTTTCACTTGGAAAGCTATATATGCTCATTTTAGTGTAAGCCAACATTGATTAATAAAATCTGTTGTTTGTATCTTCCACAAAGTTCTCATTAAGTAAATTAGTTTCCTATGATGTGCTTTGCACAAGCATTGATTTTTAGTTCTAAGCCATTCTTCTTTTTTTCTCTCTCTATAGAAATCATGTTGATATTGTTTGCTAGGATTGTCCTATGATGACATTTGGCCAATTGACCTAAGAATAATGGAATCCTGATATAGAATACATGTATCACTAGCTGCAAAGTTTCAGTGAAAACAAAGATCATGTTTTATTGTTAACTTTGGCTTTGGTTGCAGAACCCTACACAGAGAATCCTGATAACTGGGCTGGGACATTTTAAGGATGGAGATTCATTTAAAGAAAACTATGAATCATATTTCATAACTAATATTGACTTTAAAAATACATATTGTGATTGTGACTGACCAATTCTGAATTTTAAAATTATTTCTGCTAATTTAATGCAGGATTTCCAAGATAGGTGTGTGCATGCCTCTTCCATTTAGTCTTCTGTTATGTTTTGTGGATAACTTACCACCCCTAATGCATTGAAATATAATCTATTTGTTAATGAATAACCTTTATATACATGGTGCTATAGTACATTCTGTAAATGTTAGTTCCTACCACCAATATATATGTATATATACATATACATAAATATATATAAGCATATATTTATAGATAACTACATGTAAGTATGTATATATGCATATATACATAAAACAGATACACATACATATTTATTTAGATAACAAAATGATAAAAATATGTATGACTCTGGGTAGAAGTTTTCAATGAACAAAAATGTTTTTCTTTTTTCTTAGATTTGGTATATATTTTCTAAATAAGTCTGGATATTATCAGGTCCTAATTCTATTCCATGGGGCTGTATTATGAGGAAAGGAAATCTATTCAAGTGGTTTCATCTCAATGGTTCCTTCTTATACAACACTCAGAGTCAAATATATACCAGCCACCTTGCTAGGACAGTACAATGAATAAATGAGTGAGAGAAAATGATTGCCCTCAATTAGTTCTAAAAACAAATGGTTGAACTATAAAGTGCTAAGATTATTAACTACGGATATGTATATATATGGTCCCATGGAATTGCAGGTGGGCATTGAGGAGGCAGAAACTGATTTCTGGGAAGTATCTGCAGAGAAAATACACAGCTCAAAATGCACAACTCAAAAATCTAAAATTGAAACAAAAGCAAAGCAAAAACCAAAAATACCTCCTCATAAGTAAAGGAAATCCCCCCCCCAAAACATAAACATAGATCACGATATGCACACTGTCTTGAATGTTCTGAAGATTCATGTAACTTCAAGCTACAATACTAATGTCATCTTGGGTAACTGAGGCAAAGCCTTGGGAACGTGCCAGGAAGATAGATGAGAGACACCAGCATAGATCCATGTGCCTCAGAGGACACACTCAGGGAATGAGTATTCTATGAAAGTCAACCTCACAAAAGTGGGCAGTAAGGAAATGCATTTTTTCATATGTTGTCTCTGAGTAAAGGAGGAAAATGTCTCCACTGAGAAACTCAACCAGCCCTCAAGTGGACTGCTAGCCTGAATCTATACTAGCTGCATGGCACAAAATCCTTCAGGGATTTTTTAAGTCTATTTCTGCACTATTTTTGGTAATATATTTAACATGGAGAATCAGTAATATGTGAGATTACTGGAATAAATATGTCTAAGAACATATTAGACATAATTAGACATAATATGTCTAATATGTTTCCAGCATATTAGAAACAGTCATCCATGCCTAAGGGAAACAGTCATCCATGTCTAAGGGGCATACAATTTCCTAACAAGTTAGGTTATTTCCTTGAAGGGGGATAGGGGGTTCCTAAGAGATATCCTTTGGCTTCTACTGTGCTTCACTCACTGAGTGGAGATTGCCCTTACCATTGTTTTACAGGATGGGATGGGCTGTGGACCAAGTAAATGAGAACTACCCAGGATAATTATTTTTAAATTGCATACCTCTGTGCCCTATTCCAGGCCTGAGGATATAAGTTCTTAATATCAAAGTTTGAGAAACTGGACCACAGAGTGGGGCTGCTCTTCAGAAAGCTTTGGAGAAGCCAATAAATATTATTTTTAGTATGAAAAAGAGGCATTTATAAGAAGTGCAGCGCCAAAACTAAAGAAGAAAATTTAAACTGTGGTTAGAAAGTGTCCCTAATTTTAAGGTGGGAGCAAAAACAATTATTTAGAAGTTGCCTCCTAACAGAATGTCACAAGAGAAAGAGCTGCTGGCTCCTCTCAAACTTAACCCCTGGAGGTGGCAGGGAAGTGAGAGGGAGTGTGATAGACTCCAGTGGCAAATAACAACTATAAAATACACACACCGGCAAGGACCATAATGAAACCTTGGCAAACCCTCAAGAAGACAAAATGTATCAAGATCCTAGTGTGTGTGGGGTAAATGAGAGCCTAGTTAGACAAAGGACAAAGCACCATAAATGTAGGAGAGGTGGCATGCCAGATTTACAGTTCTGCTTCTCTCTCTCTCTCTCTCTCTCTCTCTCATACCCTAGGGGGTATAATGACACCTGGCACGCTGCCACCAGTAAAGGAGCTGTATGAGACACAGACTCTGAAGGCATTGCAACATTAGAGGAGTTGGGATGTGGCTTAGGTTAAGAGGCATTTTAACAAGGCAGTTCAGCTTGCCATTATTGATGCTGATATTTCCTTTGTTACCCCAGTAGGATAGATTAGCTCAATAGGAGGTAGTCCTTGGAAAAGAGCAGGACCAGGACGTGGGTTAAGTAATGGGAGGCTTCCTAAGATCAGAAAAGATAAACCCAGACTGCAACATGAAAGTTTATCTAACTCTGAGGAATTCACCCTCCTTAATTCACCAGTGGGGTCCAAACCCCACTGGCACAGCGTGTCATAATTTTCAGGTGATATGAACTAACAAGAAAGCATGAGATCTTTGAGGAATACAAGCACTAGAAAAAAATAAATGAATAAAACTAAACCTCATAATAAACTAAACAACTTAGAGGAATCAGAAGAAAAACTCCCAGAACAAGAACTCAAAATAAATATCCTTAGATGGGGAAAAAAACAAGCACAAAAACATTATTGGAAGCTTAAGCAAAGGGAAGCCATTATAAAGAACCAATTGAAAACAATGTTTGGCTTGAACAACAAATGAAACACAAAGAATGAGACAGAGAACAAAAAATCGGTAAATGTTCTATTCCAAAAGCCACCTAAAATTGATAAAAATGTGGAAAACATAATGTAATATCTATGGAAGACAAAAGTAGTGTTCAATACTTACATGAGTTCCAGATGGAGATGAAATAAACAATATATGAGGAGAAACAGTTGAATAAATAATGGCTGGCTGTCACCTAGAATTAAAGAGATACAAATTATCAGATTGATGGGTTGCAGAGAGTCAAGAGACAAATAAATAAGGAAAACAAAACCTCACAATTAGGTATGGAAACAGAAAAATAAACCATTAGCAGCAAACCCAAAAAATGTCAAATGTAGAATAAAAGAGCAGGTCAAACACAAAAGAACAAACATCAGATTGATGACAGATTTAATATAAATGCTATATTATAGAATAAAATGGACACATATTTTCAAAATGTTTAAAAATATTTTTAAATGCTTTAAACTTATGTAAAACATTATCTGGAATATGAAGCCTTTTAAAATTTACCGAAGAGTCTCTAACTGCTGTCTAAAATTCTGTCAAGAATTTTTTAAAGGTGAAGGTGGGAGATCCAAAAGGAATCAATGAAATATGGAAAGTAAAGTGAATGAATAATATAATAAAGTATATTCTCTAACATGGATGTTGGGTTGATTTAATAGAAATTCCTTTTTATTCTTTGCCTTTTCAATGTGACTTTGCAGCTTCACCCAACAAACTTTTCTTCATCTCTTGAGTTGGGCTAGCCTTGTGACTTGCTTTAGCCAAAAGAAGGGTGCAGAAATGGCAGCCTTCTTTCCTAGCCTAGGCTCAAAACACATCCCTACTTGCTCTCTTATCCTTTTAATGATGACACCAGCCTGCCAGAAAAAAAAAGACATGTGCCCTGGCCTTGAATGACCCATTGGTTGCCTGCTGACCTTATATTTTCTTTACATACTCCATCACCTTCACAAATGGATGGCTCCAATTCCTTGAAGAGTCCATGACAGGATCATCTGCCATAGTTTATTCTCAACCACTCTTTAGGCTCAAGTTTTATACAGAACACTGTAGACTCTTAGAATTGAAAGAAAACTTAAAGGTCATCCTCCTGTCTAAGCTTTCAGATGCTCCTCTTAATCTAGGGAATTTATCAGTTTGCCTGTGAAAGATCACAATGTTTCCCAGGTCAGATCTTGTTTCCTGTTCAGAACTCTTTTCTTTACTTCCACTCAATCTATTGTTCATTTAGAAACAATAGATAGAGGCTTTAAAAAAAAAAAAACTTTGGTTTACCTTTTTTCCCCCCAATATGATATATATCAAATTCCTTGAGTACTTTTAAACAATATACCTACAGAAAAGACGAAATTATAGTGTTTCAATGTGCTTTAGGGAAAAACAGGTAATTAACTTGAAAATGTCCATTCTTGTCATAATTTGATGTTAATATGAATGTTTATGCACAAGAACTGAAAAGTATCAATAGCACAAATTTTCTTAGGCAACAAAAATAAGAGATAGTTGTTGACTTACAAACCCAAACTCCAGGAAGAGTAAAGATAAAACCAGTTGGTTGCCACTTTTTTTTTTAAACTAATTTTTATTGGAGTATAGTTGTTTTACAGCGTTGTGTTAGCTTCTACTGTATAGCAAAATGAATCAGCTGTACATATACATATATCCCCTTTTTTTGGATTTCCTTCCCATTTAGGTCACCATAGTACATTAAGTAGAGTTTTGGGAGTTTTCTTTGTTTTTTGTTGGTTATTTTTTTTCAGTTGCCACTTTTTAAATAAAAGACTCACTCTTTCCTTTTAGTCAAAAATTAATTTATTTACTCAGAAACACCAACCTAATAGGACTATGACTGGGCCAAAATTCCCATAAATCAGTCCTGAAGGTAGAATCTTGTAAGGAGTTGGCATGGGTGGAAAACAAGCTCTATGCTTCCCCCAGGGTTCTATTTGTGGGTAACCACAGGGCATCAGGGTATTGGTATCACTTTGCAGTAAGCTAATAGGGGTCTGTACTTTGGATATCATTTTCCAAAACACATTAAACAACCCTAATGCACTCTAGTGGGTCTTTTATTACCGTCTGTAATAAAAGTTACCGTCTGTAACTATCTTAAAGTAAACAGAATCAGATCCCTGAAAATCATTGTTATTTATATATTTACCAAAAATCTATGCTGCTATAAGTAAATGGAAGTTACTGGTAAAGCAAATATGACATGTTAAGGTATGACAGCTCTGAGAAATTCCACAGGAAAAGAGTGATTTTAAATTAATAAAGATTGAAAATCTTTATAGTGTTTGCACTTTTTTTAAAGCCTGAGCACTTTTAAGTATTTCAATCTAAATTGATCTGTTAGTCTTGAGTGTTTCTTGCAGAAAATCTGGTGAAAGTTAACTATATTTTAAATATTAAATTTTACAGGAACAAATAGTACATTTGTTAACGTTACCAGCATAAAAAAAAGGAAAAAATATTAGGTAAAATGAAGCTTTTAAATTAGAACATCAGTAATATAAAAGCAGAGTGTTTATTTAACAGCAGAACCATATTGTGATATTAAAAATAAAAATCGTATTTCTAGACCATTATGTAAACTCGACATATTAGTGAAGACTTTAATTTGTCTTTGATAATTATATTATCTATCAAATTAATTTATTTCGATATATTTTAAGTAATAAGCAGATAACTAGTATAATAAAAATGTAGGTGTTATGGCTTTAGACATTTCAGTTTTGAACAAAGAGAATAAAAATGTTTAGGCTTCTCTTGACACCACAGTAACTGAATTGTACCTTTCATGTGGCCTTCATAGGTATAAAACTCTTAGAAGTAGAATTTTAAAGTTTACCAAAAAAAGTGTACAGTCATGCTTTTAATTACATGACTAACTTTTCAAGGAAAAGTCTGAATTCAATGACTAATTTATTAGGGATAGAAGGGGAAATCGTAGCATGAAAATCTTATCTGATATGATAAAAAAAAGGATGCATGTGTTCATTTTTATATATATATAAATATATATATATTTGAATATATATTATTCTAGGAGAATATCCCTTAAGGAGGGAAGTAGCAAAATATGCATATGATGATGATATTGAAGTAAGCTACTCATCAACTAGCTTATCTTACTTTTTAAACAGATGCGTTACACACACACACACACACACACACAGAGTTTTGTTACTTTTCATTTTTCTTCGTTTACTTTGCAGAAGCTAAATATATTTCATTAATACTGTATTAAAAATTATCATATATCCCAAATCTTGGAAGGAATAAAGGTGCTTCGATTTAGGAAAAAATCTTTGCCAATATTGATTCTTGAGAATAGTCAAGACCAAATCAAAAAATCCTAAATCGATGACTGATAATCTCTGACTTTCCTCTTTACTGTATGCATCCATGAAGGCGTACAAAATTATACTGGGAATTGTATAGTCACAAACAGCTTGTGTTAGCATTTTTTAAAGATAAACAAAAAAGGAAGCATGTTTTTTCATGAGAGTATTAACTTTGAAAGCTAACCCATCACACTTCTAAACCACTGATACTGCATTTAATTGAGCTCTATTATACCCTAGGAGTGTTTATTTTCAAACATATGTTTATAAATGTTAATAAATAAATATTTATTGTTCAAATGACTCATTACTAGCAGTGAAAATAAGGATGAATTAAAAAATAGCATTGCATTTTATACCCTTGACAGTAAGATAAGACAATGACTCTTGTCATTAAACAAGCTCTACTAACTAGGGTGAAAGTAGAAGTTGACTTTTTTTTTTTTTTTTGCCTACTGACCATTGAAACCTGGCTGTTTCACACCTTTAGGGAGAAATAACTAAATTTCAGTTAATTTCCCTAATTTTTTATTATGTTCAGTCCACCACTGATTATAAAACCACCAAATAAATATCTAACTGAAATCAGGATCTCAAAGAAATATCTGTACTCCTATGTTCTTTGGTGCAGCATTTTTCATAATAACTGAGATATGAAAACAACCTAAATGTCCTTTGAGTATGAATGGATAAAGAAAACGAGGTGGATGTATACCTGTACCCTGGCCAGGATTATATGAGGATTGGGATCTGTGTGACAGGTGGTGTGAGCCAGACGCCTTATGGACTGGCAGCCTCCAACACCCTAGTGTTTCTCATCCCAGGACTCCCTTGCTGGTCCTGTAGATCCCTCGAGATCCTGCGAGATCAGACTTCTTCGGGAGAGTGGTTGCAGCTATAGCTCCTTGGGCCCGATACCGCCATTCTCTGAGCCACCCTGACATTCAGCGCATCCCAGCCCGTCCTCTCCCCATCTCCCTCCAAAAGGACCTGCACTTACTCCCTGCACGCTCCTGAAGCACGCAGCACACACTTCGGTTTCCAGTTGCGCCTTGTTGGCCTTTCCGGGAATCCCCACCCTCCATCCACCCGGAGCAGACCCCTGGCTCTGGCACGCAGGTGTCCCCCTTGGTGTTAAAACAAACAAACAAAAACAATGCGATATTATTTGGTGGGCATCTGAGTTCAAGGGCATTGGGTAAAGGGACATAGCATCTGAACATAACACCAAAACCAAAGATCAGAACAACACAACCCAAGTTAGTAATATAGAAGGGGGCACCAAGGAGACAAGTGAGGAAATGGAGGTGAAGAATTAGTGAGGAAAAGCCTGAAAATTTGTCTGAAGAAATTTTTTTTCCTTGGTCACATTCGTTGTTCCTGTTGCTCCTGCTATATTATGGGGTAATTTGGAGTAGGGTTTTTTACTCGGATGTGATCAGCTAAGGTATTAGCTGTCTAATAAACCCAGTTTTAAAATGTATATTAAAGAAGCCATAATGGGATTTTAAAAAACATTACAAGGTTGGACTGTATGATTTTCTGTGTATTTTTTATAGTGCTAAAGGTTTCCTATGAACTAAATTTAGCATTTATTTTGAGCACTACGGACTGTTTTGATTTTTTTTTTAAAGCAGTTGTTTCAAATTACTACTATCAAACAATCTGGAGTTATAGTACTAAAACAAAAAAGATTATTAAGAGAAGACTTGGTAACTCCTTAACATATTATGGGTAAGCCACTGGCTGGCTTTCCTTCTACAAACCTGTAAAGTGAAGGTCCTTGGTTACTGATATAGATCATTCTTCACTTTACAATTTTGTAAAACATTAAAACTTCTAATGCTAATTATATTTTACCGTTACTTAGATTTCTTACTCACAGAAATCTTCCACATCTTACGTTCAAAACAAAATTTAAATAGGATGTAAATTTTATGATATATCAGTTAAATTAACATTACTTTCAATTGGTTTGCATGGTAGCATTTTTTTTTCTTTTTTTGCGGTACGCGGGCCTCACACCGTTGTGGCCCCTCCCGCTGCAGAGCACAGGCTCCAGACGCGCCGGCCCAGCAGCCACGGCTCACGGGCCCAGCCGCTCCGCGGCATGTGGGATCCTCCCGGACCAGGGCACGAACCCGCGTCCCCTGCACCGGCAGGTGGACTCTCAACCACTGCGCCATCAGGGAAGCCCTGCATGGTCGCATTTTGAAGGAGTGAAACATCATCTCAGTATCAAAAAGCACATGCATTTTACTGTTTTGATTTTCTGTTAGTAATTGTACAATCAGTTAAATTGATCACTCTGGCATTAATTCTGCCAAGGTATCCCAAAGAGTGCTCTGATAATTCTCATTCATGAAATTTTACAATGCTCTGATATAATGATAAAAATTTGTCGTAATTGCATTTTGCTGCTAAAAGACATATGTGCGTTTTGTGAGCTTTTAAAAAGCAATAGTCTGCCTCTTTATTGATACTGTAAATTGATGCACTAATTTTTCTCAGAACATTACAAGTATTTCCCCAAATAATTAGAGGATAGACTAGGTAATTATTGTCTAGCACGTTGAGATATGTATGTGTAGCTGCACCAGCAACGACAGACTTTTTCAGCAACATAGGGCTAAATAAAAATGCCACCTTACTAAGCATCCCTGATTTTATTTAGTTAAATTTCATTTATAGAAACTGAAAGTTACCTCGATTTATGTATAGATTAAATTTGTTGAAGTAAGAAACAAATTCTGTATGTTTGGCAGAAAAGATTTATATTACAACTTCTTTTTACACAAGCTAAAATATTAGCAATGTCTTAAAAAATTTACTTTGTAAAACAGGAATATTTAATTCAACATGTTTTAAACGTTTTCTCTTCCTAATAAATTTGATACGTTTTCTCAAAACACATTTTTGGGTCAGAGGTATCACAGCTCAAGTAAAATAATCAGGTATGCAATTTTTTAGTCAAGGACAATTCTCCCATAAACTCTCTGAATCTTACTTTGATCTTTTGTAGCATATGCACTTGTTCTTAAACACACCCATAAATTATTGTTGTCACTATAATTTTTTAAATATTCCTGGATTTTTATTAAAATAGTGATAAAATTCCTACCTAAATATTTCTAGGACAACAAACATAGAAACATTGATTTCTTACAGAAACATTTAATCCTCACATATTTCATAAAGCTATTTTGAAACTAGAAAATAGAACAATGGATTTATCAGCTCAGGCTTAATTGGTGCTTCATTCAACATAGAGAAATTTTGGGGGGGCCAAAGGGTACCTGTGAAGCTTTAGCATATCACTAGGAAAATAAATAAAATGCACCTCTTTTTAATTTGGTTCCATCTTATAGCAAAATTGCAAGCTTTTCTGAATTTTGTTTATTCCACTTTCATATCACTCATGGTAACCTTGATAAGAAAAGGCACACACACACACACACACACACACACACACACACACACATGAGCTGGAAGAGTCTGAATGTCTGATTAAATGGAAGCATTTATTGATGTTTAGGTAATATTTCCAGAGATTCTCTTTTACTAGGCTCACCAATGTTTATGTTGCCTAATGAATAAACTTGTCCAGAAGTGGCCCCATTTGCTCAGTCTGAATTCCCTGTGCTAAATGGGAACAGTGTCCTCTCTCCCAGCTGAAGGGGGCTGTGAGTGAACTCAGCCTCCCTTGGGTCAGGGTGGCTTCCTCACCCCTATAGGAGGGCACAGCAATTTACCAAAGACCCCAATTTCTTCAGGTACTTTAAGCACTAGGTCATTCAAATAGCATATATCTAAACTAAATGGCATGGTTCTCAAATAGTTCTTCAAGTAAAAAAGTATTTTCACACTTTAATGTAAAATGAAAGAAACAGCATGGTGCTCTCTTGTGTGGTACACAGGCCCCCTGAATGTTTGATAGGGCCTGGTCACAGCAGGTACCTTGCAAGCTGATGGAAGGATTGCAGGATCTGGTCCTTTCTTTCTTACCTGTGCCTTGTAAGTGCTCTCAATAAATACTATTTCTTAAACCATACCATTAACACTGTGGATTTTGCACCAAGTTCTATGTTATTTTATTGGATGCATGATTGTTTTTTAAAAATACAAAAAAGTTATTTTCAAAAACCTATAAATCTTTACAAAGATCAATAGTACATGATTTTAAAACAAAGATATTTTTATCTGAGTCTTAGATACTCTTTGAATAGATCAGAATAATTCATAAAAATGAAAATAATTCTAAATATGTTTGACCTTTTATCACTGTATAGGAAATAAAATATCTATCAAATTTTCTTTGGTATAAAATTTATTAATCTTCAGAATTATGCCATCTATAAACCAAATTAACTATTTATTAGAGGTAAACTCTTTTCATTATTTTTCTATTTGTATGTGTGTGACATTCCAATTTATATATTATAGCCCTCTTTTGTACATGGAATTTTAAATAGTACATTAGTAGTTTTAACCTTTCCTTTTTTGTATCAAAACTTTCTTCCAAATAAAGTCTTAACACACCATCACAACACATTAAGCATTAATCCAGTTTGAAATTTATTTTATAGAAATCATTTCCAATTTATGACCATATATTTATTTTGTACTCAAGTTTCTAGCTACAGTTTCTATAATATTTTTGGAGATAAATTATAAAACTTTCCTAAATGTATTGAATACTTATTTATTCATTGTTGCAAAAAACATCTGAAGACTTCTCTTGTCAATATTGGGGCACTAAGGCAGAGCCAGTGTAAAAGGGAGTCAGCTCTAAAGCCATGTGTCCTGGGCTCCTATTTCAGCTCATTTACATGCTCACCTGCTGAATGAGGCAAGAGATTTAGTTTCTCCGAGCCTCTGATTTATAATCTGTAGTAATAATGTAATAATATAGGTTTCTTTATAAATTATACTTTTTATAGAAAAGCAATGTTACCAGTTTGAAAATAAACCACAGATATTTTTGAACTGTGATCATCTTTTTTTGTTGCTGTTTATATTAGCATTTAGACATGCTCATCAATAAAATGTCGTTTGGGGCAAAGAGAACAGTAAATTGTGAATTTGGCTAAGAGCATTAGCCCTGGAGCTGTACCACCTGGGTTTAGATAAGAGGTGAAATGTGTATTAACTGTATCATCTAGGCAGGATACTTAAGCTAACTCTGTCTCAGTATCCTTACTTGTAGAATGAAAATACCAATAGTACTTACCTTGCAGAGTTGCTGTGAGTGTAATACAGGTCTACTTATGTGACCATTAGAAGCATGCTTGTGCTTAATAAGTGTTCTCTGAGGGTGGCTATTATTAATGTAAGTATGCAATCAATGATCCAAGTCATGACACTTTTGAGATGAAAGGGTGCTCCATTAAAATTATCCCTGAACATTAAGCAAGACTCTCCCAGGCAAACCAGGATATATGATCAACTTAGCTAACAGACCCTTGCTGATCTGAAGATGTCTAAAATATCTAATAAAATAGAAATATAACATTAATCAATTATAGAGTTATTAGGAAAAATAGTTAAAATATAGGAATTTGTGATGAATTCTGATGAAATTTTTGTTACAGAAACGTTAGGATTAAAAGTAAAGTAATTGAAAATAAAGGTCTGACAGAGTTGGACAAATAGCAATGAAGAATAGAAAATCTACAAAGAAAGTTATAAAATATACAAGCATGTATGTTTCAAGAAAACATACATTCTTGTTTGTCAAAATTGATAAAGCCCTTAAACATTTCTTACAGGAATTTTTTTTGTAATTATACTGTGAAAGTAAAATGAGGTAATGAATGTCATGCTTTGTTGTATACTACTCTAAAGATTGTGCCAAATATTATTCAGTCTGGGAATTAGCATAGTGGCAATTACAACCAACCTTTCATTAAATGAAAGGCAAAATAAACATTTTCATTGGCAATTATTTTTATTTTCAAGATAAATTCCCAATAGATTTTTGACATTAAATATGAAATGTTGCTTTCAATTTAAGTGGATTTTCTTTAACTTTCCATTTTCCAATGCCAACTATCCTTGAAAAACCCTGGCCCTTCCTGAATAAGACCACTGGGAAGATTAAGTAATATGAGACAACAGCCATACTTATCAGAGTGCTTGGTGCAGGCAATAAGTCTTAATACAGTTTAAAATTTATTATTTATACTTGCTCCCATGCTAAACAGTGAGATTAGAAAAGTGAATGAAATACAGATGCTACTCTCTGAATGTCTACTTTGTATAGGTGGAAATTTTGATATCCCAAATACATATTACTAAACCATCTAATAAGTACTATGATGGAGATTAGCTCAAAATTCTAGGGGTGTGAGGGCAGAGAACTTACAGAGCAATTTAAAACCACTGAAAACCATCCAAGTGTGATTACCGAAGAGCTGGTGAGAACTGCAAATCTCTCAACTTCGTCCAGACCACTGCACTAAAGACGTGACCAAACTCCAGCAAGATTTCTTTCATATCCTTAGAATGACCCCAGGTCTCCTTAAAGTACCTGTCAGGAGGATTTACCATTCGTTCCAGCCAAAATCTGGTGATAGGCAGATAGCCTCTGAACCCCTTCTTAGAGCAGTTACTTTAGAAAGCTAGTAATTATAAATCCTTTCTCTGCCCTTTGAGATGTAAATCTACCACCACTAACTGTTTCCCCAAGGACTTGAGAATAGTTTTTTGAAATGTGAACATTCAGAGAGATAGCTCTCCCTCTCTCTCTCCCAGTCCCTGTGGAGGATAAAAGCCTGAATTAATGGGAGCCTTGCTCTAACTTAACAGGACTGCCTCCTGTCCTAAAGATAGGAAGTTTGTTCTCTTCTTTGGATGAGTGCCAATTAACAAACCCAGATGGTTTAGTCTATTACATGAACCAATCCCCTTAATACACCTCGGTGCCTTTCCCTTCACACATTTCAGCCTTTAAAAAGTCTCTAGCCTTTTGTTTCAGCAAAATTGATTTTTGTACATGCTGGACCCTGTTCCCTGTTGTAAATTTATTGAATAAAATCTATCCTCACTACTTTTTTTTTATTGTAGTTGATTTACAGTGTTATGTTAGTTTCTGGTGTATAGCAAAGCGATTCAGTTATACATATATATACACATATTCTTTTTCATATTCTTTTCCATTATGGTTTATTACAGGGTACTAAATATACTTCCCTGTGCTATACCTAGTTTTTTATCTATTTTATATATAGTAGTTTGTATCTGCTAATCCCAAACTCCTAATTTATCCCTCCCCTTGCCCTTTTGGTAACCATAGATTTATTTTCTATGTATGTGAGTCTGTTTCTGTTTCATAAATAAGTTCATTTGTGTCATATCTTAGATTCCACATATAAGTGATATCATATGGTATTTGTCTTTCTCTGTCTGACTTACTTCATTTAGTATGATAATCTCTACGTCCATCCATGTTGCTGCAAATGGCATTATTTCATTCTTTATGGCTTAGTAATATATCGTTGTATATATATACCAAATCTTCTTTACCCATTCATCTGTCAATGGACATTTAAGTTGCTTCCATGTCTTGGCTATTGTAAATAGCACTGCAATGAATATTGGGGTGCATGTATCTTTTTGACTTATAGTTTTCTCTGGATATGTGCCCAGGAGTGGAATTCCTGGATCATATGGTAACTCTATTTTGAGTTTTTTGAGGAACCTCCATACTGTTTTCCATAGTGGCTGCACCAATTTACGTTCCCACCATCAGTGTAGGATATCCTTGCTACTTTAACTAGTGCCCAGCTTTGTTTATCCTTTACACTGAGTTCCAAAGAGAATTTAAGAAAACTTCATATTCCTTAACTTCTCTGAATGGCTTTAAGAAAACCTATCATTTTATCTACTTATTATCTGTAGGCAACAGAACAGAAATATCTTGTGAGTATAACTAGGTCACCTGGACTTTCTTGTTGAAGTGATCTAATGATTCTGCTTAACGTTGTGTCATTAAGGAGAAAGAACATTAAGTACTCAGCTCATATACTATTATTTTTTAATTTCTTAGAAAAATTTTGTCTTCAAGGTGGAAAGAACTGTACCTCTATGTCATTCTAAACATGAGCCTTTCTTTACAGAAGAGTTAGAGCAGAATTAGAGGCGTCTGCACAGAGGGAAAGTGTAAGTGCACTGGGACATTGTGCACATCCTGGACCTTCTTGTCCTCCTTCGTCTGCTCTATCTCTCAGGGTAGCTGGTCCCTTTCTCATACACTGTCTGTTTACTTTCAACAAAGGCATTTAGCAAGATGAGAGGGTGGAACCTAGGCACAGCCAGGGTTTTTCTCCCCACTCCTCTCTTGCCCAGGCAGTGTCTCTCCAGGGTCTGGCTGTGGAGAGGAGTGCACCCTGGTTCCTTCCTCCCCACAAGACCCAGGCCCTGGCCTCCAGGAGCACTGTGTCCTCCTTGCTCTTCATCTAGGGAGAGGGCTGGCTTAATGGCTTCCTGCTCTTGCTAATGTCAAGTGTGTGCTCAGCTTTTCCAAGACTGTGTAATCAATTGCCTGTATTACATTTTCATTCTTTTAAAAATGTAAAATTGTGTCTGTTTTTCTGCCTAAACCCTGATGGATACAAAACCTGCCACAGGAAAAATGCAGTTAATAATGTGAGCAATCAGCAGGAGATAGTCAGAGGTATCTTAAACTGTAAAACAAGTCAATTCTTGTTCTAAAACAGCGATTTGTGTCTTACAGTTTCCTTATAATTATATGATAAATCTCCATTTCTGTGCCATTTTAATAAAATGAACACAGTTAATTTTAGAAGAGAAAAATAGAGAGTGAATCCATGTTTCTAGGATCACAGTTCAGCTTATCATACATGTCATGTCATCTAAAATAACAATGCTAATAATAACCATGATAAGATGCATTTAGTAGTTCTCCATCTGGGAGTTTCAGGAGTTCAAAAACAGCAACGACAACAACAACAACAATAAAACTACACATAGCTTAAACTTTCATTCCCCTACCCAGATCAGTTTCTAATTCAGCTTCTAATTAAAGCTAATTATTTTCAATTTTCCCCTCAGTACAAACACATTTATATAACCATTATTCATTCATAAATATGTATTGTCACCCAGAGCACTGTGGAAGAGCTACTTATCACTTAAAAAAACATTATAATTTGTATCTTATAAACTACCAAATATAAAATCTATTGTCTTATAGAGAATTATTTTATTTATTTGTATTATTTAACAATTAGCCAACCTTATATAATGATTTCTAAAAACAAACCAAATAAACCTACGTCTTTTTTCTTTCTGAAGCATCATTACCTAAAATCTATAGATTTCTTAAAGTATAGCCTGCTATTGACCTCATGTAACAGAATCACTTGAAGTGCTTGATAAAGTTACAGATTCCTAGGCCTGATCCTACAACTAATAAAACAGGGTATCTGGAAGTGGGCCTAAACAGATGCATGTTTAATAGGTTCCTCCAGACATTCTGATACACATTCAAGTTTGAGAACACCGATATAGAGAAATGAAATAAATGGTTTCAGTTGTAGCTCATTTCACAAAATAGGCTATAAAATATTTGGAAAAAGCCAATATGCATATATCAATGTAGAAATTTAACTTAATAATAGTGAATAGTGAAGGACTTGTGGATGTAACAAATGCTTTGCATAGAAATATAAAAACCTTTGATATGCCTGTTTGTGAAATCAGATCAGAAATTTAAAAGATGGAAAATAAATAGCAAATGCAGGACACAAGACTGACACAGAAACTTCTATTCTCAAAAGGAAGCACAGTGTGTGAATGGACATATAATAAGCTAAACTGGGCAATAATCAGAGAGAATATTCTAACATAAGTGATTATATTAGAGAGGAAGTTGGAATATTTAGTGCTGATATTATGTAGTGCCACATAAGGACTACACAAAACAAGTTTCAACAGAAATAGCTTCTGCTTTATGTCAGCTTTCAGTTTTAGACTGTTCCTGGCAATTCACCTATCCAAATGGTGCTGAAAGTTTTAGTTTGGTCATTTGGCCATGGAGCCTCCCTAAGGGATCAATATAAGGCAAAGCAAGACTTTAAAAATTGTAAATTAGATACACCACAGTTTGCAACTCAAACAAAGGTTTAGTCTATTTGTTAATGGTTTTAAAAATGAAGGTTTACTTCATAACCCTCTGTGCATGCCTCATCTTTGTCTGTCACACTCACCATTCTGTTTCCATACTAAACTCCAGTAACATGGTAGTAATTGCAATTCCTGAAAAAAGTACAATTCTTTCAAGTAACCATTCATTTCCACAGGCACTGTTCTAAGTGAAGTTCATTTCTCCCTTCCAGTTGGATTCCTCATGAATGCCACCTCTTCTATGATCACTTTACTAAGACACAAGACCACAACTAGCATTATTATATTTTATCATTTTTCTTGGGGTACTCAAAGTATCTTCCAAAAAAAAGAAGATATCCACAATACTGTGTTGTCTAATTTACATATGATGTTAAGTTAAAATCAAAAATTTTAGAACCACAGTTTGGAATTTAAACAAATGATATTTTGAGCAGACCAACTATTTTCAGATAGTGGTATATTAATGTTGCATACGTGTTTTGTTCTTTTCAACCCAAACTACACAATAAATGCCTGAGATCAAAGTAAGATACCACAAAGGACAGAGAAATCCTGATGACAATCAGAGCTCTTACCAAGACCGCTAATAAAATCAAGAGGCAAGGAGAAGTCCAGATCCTCAGATGGGTTTCCAGGTTCTATTCTTTCACATCAGATGCATTAGGACTAGGCTCATGTTTTTAAGAGAGATGTGTAGTCACCTCATTCACATGAATGAATCTAAATATAAATGTCATTTTATACTTAGACTTTTCCATAATTTGTGTGACATTTTCCAGGGAGCCATTCATCATAAACCATAGATTCCGAATATTTTTACCATAAGTAATCCTATATGCTGTAAGTAGTCCATTGATGAGCATTTTTCTGCCAGATTTTTTTTTTTTTCTAGATGGTCAGCCATTAGCATGTCTTTAAGAAGACAAGACTGGTCTCCAGAATTCTTTCTTTCCCTGAAGCACTATTCTCACTCTTCCAGATAAAAAGAGTGAATGAATTGTATAGCTGCACTTTTAACATTTTGTCCCACAAATTATACTGCTTACACATTCAAATTTTAGTTTTGAATACACAGTTAATTAACAAATATGTGTTGACTTATCATTAAAGTTAAAACTGTTGAGATGGCATGAAAATCATTCTAATAACATTTTGCTAATTTGGAAACACAGTTAAAAATTGTTACATTAAGCACATTTTTAGAAACCTACATTAATAACAAGACTTTTTCCCCATTATTCTGGCTTATTATATATCATAACCCAGTGTCATTACATCTGTACACTCTTCTGCAGTTGAAAAGTTCAGTATAATCAGTATGTGATTTTTTAAAAAAATTTATAGAGCATAATAAAAATATAGAGCATATGACTATTTCAACACAGAATACCTAGCAATACTGATATTTAGTATTTAGTAGTTCTTATAAAATATAGTTTGTGTAAACTAAAATGATAAATGGGCCAAACAAATAATCATATTTGTTCAATTTATTTTACACAATATTCTTAGTTGTTTTATTCCTTAGAGATTGTAATTCAAATTGTTTGCTATACAAGACACCCAAATTATTGTAATTGTAAATATAACACAATATACATAATATGTTAAGTATGTATTATATTAAAGTTATTTGTATAATTTCAGATGAATTTCTCTTTTTATTTCTCTTAAATGTTCTGTTTGATGCATTTTTAATATTTTTTCATTTACGAGAAACTAATAGTGATTAAAGCCTCAGTTAATTCAATGATACTTTTGCCAAACGACTTCTTTTTATTTAGTGTGTATATACTACACAGTGTACCATTTTTTTGTATATTGCCATCTTTTCTACTCTTTTCAGTGTCTGTTACTGGAATATAAATAAATGATTCAGAATAATCATTTTATATTTTCTTCTCATGATAATAATTAAAGGTCCCAAGTCATTCCCAAACAACTTCTTGTTTTCACAATACCTTTGCAAAGTGTATAAAGGATCTAAGGGTAAAGGATCAAACATAGCATCTAGCTATTTTACTTTTTTTGCATACAAAACAGAAAAAAGATACAGTGGATAGAAATCAAAAGCACATTTTCTGACCCTCATAATTACTCTTTTATTATTGTTGGTTATGTAGGGGAGTAAAACTTGCCACCCCAAAGTATTTCTTTGGCATGAGGATTATTTTAAGCTGAAAACCATCACGACCCAAAAGACTAAGGAAGAAACTTTGACCTGACCCCAAACTGCTAAAAGAATTTAGATAGAGGCCCTGTTCCCAGAATAAAGCTATCACCAGGGATATCAGCAAAGAATAAGGGGTAGGTGTGCTGGGGGAAACTCTAGGCATGGCCTAGGGATCAGAGTCCACTCTGTGTCCCAATGTCTCTGTAGACCCAGCAAGCCTTTATTTACCAAGATTTGCTCTTCCATCTCCATGGGAATTGCCTTTTTCCCTTTGAAGTCCCAAACCACTACCCACAACCCCCCTGCCCAACATCCTCTTTTGTTTTTAGCTGAAGATGGTATTTAAGGTGAGGGTTTCAGCCCTTTTGGCAAGTTACTTAGTTTTGCTGGGTCTTCCCCATGTATACATGTTATTAAATTTTAGTTTGATTTTCTACTGTTAATCTGTCTCATATAATTTAAGTTTTAGTCCAGCCAGAAAAACCTAGAAGGGTAAAGAAAAATTTCTTTCTCCCTAACAGACATTAGGGAACATAATACAGTTAAATTTTGAAAAATTAAACTTTCATTTTATTCTATAATGGCAGATAGGTGCAACATTACTTGAATTGTTTTTGAAGGCAAGCAGAACTTCCCAACAATTTAGTCTTTTGTCTTTTAAATTGATAAGACCTGTTATTTCATATTATACTGCAAAATTCAACTAAATTTTTTAAAAAGTGTTTTGGCATAACTTAAAAAAATTCTAACTAAAATGTAGAAATCTTACGGCTTACAATGTCTTCAAATAAATTGTATATTTTTTCTTTGTACTGTGTGTATAAAATGATGCATGTGATGACTCCAGGCGAATGCTCTCACTAAAGGAAGACATGTGCTGGCTTTTTATACACTGGAGCGTATTATTAACCAGGCCTGCAGCTACAGAACTGTGCTGGGGTTTAGAAATACCAAACTGAAGGACAACATGTCCTTGAACTGCTCTTTGACCCATATAAAAGATATATGAATAAGTATACATGCACATACATATACAAACATAGATGCATACACACAAACTCACAGATATATATATAAACACATGTACATACATAATATTTTAGTCAATAATTTTATTGACTTGTTCTTGTAACAAGAAACATCTTCACTCCAATTCTCTCCTATACAATTCAACCATTGTTTTGCTAGGTGTACAATCCTCTTTGAACAGAAATTAACTTCTGCTCTCCAACCATCTATCTGTTTCAATTTCAAATTTTACTACTGCGTCTAGTGAGCATAACTAGATCTAAGTCTCATGGAAACTTTGGGTTGGTTCTGCACCTGTGGGTTCATCTGTCAGAAAAGCAGAAGCTACCTCAACTCCAGAGACCTACCAGTTGCAGGCAATACTATCTGTTTCTGTACTAGAGGCTATAAATAGCAATTTCCTGTCCTCCATGCCCTGTGGTGCTGCCATATGTTGTTATACTCAGAGAAGGCCAAAACAACTATTACCCCTCTATTGTTTATCAACACCCAACTGGCAGAGATGAGACCATACCAGCAGTTACTGTGCAAAAATCCAATAGATTTGCAAGACACTAAACTGACCTAGGCAGCTTTTGCTACAGATGCCATTTATTGTTGTAAACTAGTTTCAGGGTTTGGATAGTATAGCAGCACTGTTAGTCGCCTATTCAACACTGACTTTCCTCTTCTTTCTTTTTAACTAAAGCACAGACTTTTACAGACTTTGAGTAACTCTATTTCCAGCTCAGAGGTTAAAGTCAATCCTGGCCATCGCATTCTCCTTGCTAATGACAGCTTTAGCAATTAGAAAGTGAAGCAATTGCAATCAATTAGATAAAAGAGGACACTTGCTGGGTGCTTTTGGAGAAGGTCCCTCATAAAAAGGGACACACACAGGAAAATAGCCTCATTTTTCTCAATGAATGCTGTTGTGTCAGCAAATGATGCCTGAAGCTGCAGCAGGAATTTTAGTACTTTAAGAGGGGGTAGCCTGGGGTCAAAGCTGATAGAGGCAGGACAGAAAGATCCTGGATCCATGATAAAAGAGTTCAGTCATCAAGTTAATCACCCTGCCTCTGGACTCCTTCTTAAAGAAGATTAATAATACGTTTTTTAAAAATGATAAAAGAGGTGGTAGGAAAATTTCTGTTGTTGTTTTTTGTTGTTGTTGTTTGATTTATCTCCTTATCTCTTTCTTGTCTACTGTCTAATTGGGATATAAAACAATTGATCTTGCTACCCAGATGCCCTGAAGGTTCATGAATGTTATACGATAATACAAATTCATAAATTAAATATTTGATACTCTACCTATCGGGTCTAATACCACAATCCATTGACTATGGCAGCTATCAGTCTTGTTATATATGCCCAATATTTGTATGCAAAAGTTGAGTGGAAAGAAACATTAAAACCAGTTCTGAAAAAAATTCAGGAGGCTGCTTTTTGATAAAATGATCAAGGAACTTAATTTCCTTACACTTCTTGAACAATTAGAAATCAGACAGAAACCAGAGACACGGCTCCATAAATATCTACCCATTCCCTAATGCTCTAGTAAGACTGGAATCTGTGCTACTGCCATTGATTGATGATCCCACTTTATTTAGAAACCTCAGATTGGGTGGAGGCCAAAACTCATTTTATATTGTTCTTGTAAATTAAATGTAATAGGGTGCATATAGAATCTCTTTCCATAATTCTCACCATTCACCTCTTTAATATCCTCTCTATTTGCTCATTTACTGTGGCAAAAAGTCTCAAATTTCTTTGTATAAAAAGTCTTTTTTTGGGTGGGTTGGGTTAGAGTACTCGGGGTGTAAGCTGATGGAGTTCAGGTCAGGCCTCCACAGTATATGCCACTTTAGCTTATGGATTATTTTCAGCAGAAGACAATCAAGGCCCAATAGACCCAGGAAGAGCTTATTATTTCCCCCCTAAACTGGCTAGAAGAAATATAGATAGGGAGTCTGTGCCAGGAAAAGAGCTATTACCAAAGATAACATTTTTTATATCAGAAAGACTTCTCCTCATGTCATGATAAACATCTGTTTACGAAATATTTGCTCTTCACCTCTTCCTGTGAAATGTCTTCCTCTCCTTTAAAGTCCCAGATCCCTACACCATTCTCCGTAACAGGATGGCATATAAACCTCAATTGCCTGACTGTCCAAAAGCCTCATATCTTTGGGGTTCCTGTATGTACAAAATTAAATATGTTTTTTTTCCTCCTTTTAATCTGTCTATGTCAATTTAATTATTAGGCTAGCCAAAGAACCTAGAAGGGAAGAAGAAAATAGTCTTCCCTCTTCACAAAGCTTTAGAATTTTTTTACATCTTTCTTTGAAACTTAGTTTTTTAAAAAATAACTTATCTCCTTTAATTAATTTCTATCTAGGACTCTATCTGAAGACTCATATATTCCTTCAAGATAGTTTCTTTCTATTGGTATTTAACATTTTAAATTATCACCTCTGTTCCATTCTATCATTTGTCTGCTTCTTATATATAGATAGAAACTCCTAGAAATGTTCTTCACTTATTCAAGTTTAACTTCCTGTGTTATTTTTTTTTTGAGTCCTAGCTAACATGTTCTACTTTTGTTCCTCAGTTTTCTGTACTAATCAGCCTACTGTTTACTGCTTCAATCAAGGACTGCATTTACCAATCAAGTTTTCCATTTACATATAATTACTCTTTATTTTAAATCGATTTTTCTCCATAACTGCTTTCTCTATTTTTATGGATAAAGCATCTTCTTATATCTTTTAGGGAATATAAAACAGAAATTTTCTATAACTGCCTCCTGTTTTCTTACATATGTTTGTTTGAGGGGAAAAAAGAGAGTGAAAGAGAGTAAAAGAATGAGAGATTAATTCTCTGAAATTTAAATGTTTACCTACGATCTGCAATATTATTAATATCTTTAGCTGTTCTTGTGCTCTTTTGCTATTTGCCTATTTGCAAAATAGTTCAGTTTCTTGTTCCTGGAGGAAGCTAAAATGTGCTGGATTTACTTAACCATCTATTCAACAAATACTAATGGAATACTTCCTGTGTGCCTGGAACTCTTTTAGACTCTACATATGACAGTGAAATAATTGGAAATATTTCATCTCTTCAAGCTAACACGAGATAGAGCAGCACTCTCCAATAGAACTTTCTGCAATGATAGAAATAGTCTGTTCAATATGGTACCCACTAGCCACATCTAGATATTGAGGTAGAAAAGTCTTAAATTTCTTCTTTTCTTTTATTTTTGTATTAGTTTTTATTGGAGTATAGTTGCTTTACAATGTTGTGCTAGTTTCTGCTGTACAGTAAAGTGGATCAGCTATATGTATATATATATATCTCCTCTTTTTTGGATTTCCTTCCCATTTGGGTCACCACAGAGCAATGAGTAGAGTTCCCTGTGCTGTACAGTAAGTTCTCATTAGTTATCTGTTTTATACATAGTAGTGTATATATGTCAGTCCTAATCTGCCAATTAATCCCACCCCCCTTTCCTCCTCCTGGTATCCATATGTCTGTTCTCTATGTCTGTGTCTTTATTTCTGCTTTGCAAGTAAGTTCATCTGTATCTTTTCCTTTAAATTTTTTCTTAATGTGGGTAATATGACAAGGAAATACACTTTAAATTTTATTTAATTTATATTTAAATTGAATAATCACAAGTAGCTACTGTCTATGTGTAAGACCATCCATATATACAGAATGAGAGATAGATAATAAATAAGGAAAAAGAAAAAAAAGGTATTTTTAGATAAGGAGGAGTTTTGAGAGCAAGATTAAGCAGTGAAAGAAGGATAAGAATGACTTGGGTGAAACACACTGTCTTTAGATTGTGTAATAAGAAAAGCTAAGAAGTGAATTGACACCTGAATAATATGAAGGGGCCACCTATGCAAAGATTTACTGTAAAGATTTTAAGGCAGAGCAAAGAGGAAGAGCAAGAGCAGAGATCCTGAGGTAAAAGCAAACAGGTATGCATATATACATGTATATATGTATGCATAAGGGTGTATATATATGTGTATATATATATATATATATATATAAACCCTTCTTACACATATATTCTTACACACACACACGCACACACACACACACATATATATATATATATATATATATATATAAAAACTTTTTTCGAATTTTCTAATGCATTGTTGTGGGAAAACTATTCTAACAGCTAGCTTTCATTATAATCATGTCCAAGTGTGTTTATTGTAAATATACTCTGTTCCTCAACTATGGAGCCACATCTTAAACAAGTTTGCTACCTAATTATACAAGTATTTTATGAATTTCACCTCTTCATATAGGTGATCTTTCATAAGGGCAATACCCAAATATGGGTGTTATTTTTGTTAGGTACTAATGTTTATAGTTCTAGTAATAAATGACTCTTATTTTTTCCTACATGTATTATCATATTCATCCTTCTTCTCCTACATGTATTATCAATTCATACTTCTTTCCATTAAAATCTAGATACATGGGACCATAAGATTATATAATTTGGGGAACTTTTTTAAGAGAAATAATAAGAAATTATGGACAAAATTAACTGCATGAGTGAATATTTAAAATAAAAAATAAATTAAAACCAAATTACACACTTTTTAAAAGCTGGAAAAACACCTCAAACATCAACAAAACACAAAATATATTAAACATTATTATAATTTATTACACTTGATATAACCTTAGAATATTTTTATCCTAAAATTGTTGGTTGTATGTATATTGTTTGCTTCTTCCTATGTTAACTATTTTGTAATTTCATATTCTATTGAATAAATAGAAAATAATTCAAATGTTCTCCTCTAGCTTCGTTTATTTTTTTAGTTTTATTTATTGATTTACATTAAAGGCAGTATAGGAAAAACCAAGAGCATCATGATTTGTTTTTGGCAAAGCTACATTCTTAACTTACTCTTTCAGTTTTCACTCAGAATGTACTTCTTTTGGCCTGGCCCACAAATCTCCTTTTGAAGAAACTCTACCAGCTGGACTAGGTCCTCACCACTCACACTACCCTTGCTACTTTTTCTCTGCCATGAGCTAGGTGTGGAAGTGAGGGTGACAGGTTAACAGGAAGCAGAGAGGTGGCTGTTGAGAGCCAGGCAAGTATGAAAGTAATTTGAACAACCTACCAGCCTCTTTCTTTGTCCAAGGCAACCACAAACCTCTGACACTTGCGTGGAGCTTCTGCCCGCTCCTGGAATCTGATGGAAGAGAACAGAACTATCCTTGCGAGTAATGTATGTCAAGTGAAGTTCCTCACAGCTAAAGTTTCGTCAATTTCATGGTTTACTTTTTTCTAGTCATCAAAATCTGTTCCTTCTTGTCCTGAAAGATGATTTGGATACTTCCTTTATTTTGCATTTTCATCATTTTTTCACCATATTTTTTATTTCTCAAGAGATTAAAGGCAGGACTTCCCTGGTGACACAGTGGTTAAGAATCCGCCTGCCAATGCAGGGGACACAGGTTCGATCCCTGGTCTGGGAAGATCTCACATGCTGCGGAGCAGCTAAGCCCGTGCTCCACAACTACTGAGCCTGTGTTCTAGAGCCCTCGAGCCACAACTACTGAAGCCCACGTGCCACAACTACTGAAGCCCACGTGCCACAACTACTGAAGCCTAGAGCCCGTGCTCCACAAGAGAAGCCCACACACCACAACAAAGACCCAACGCAGCCAAAAATAAATAATTTTAAAAAGAAGAGAGATTAAAGGTAATATTTTTCAAAGCTGATCAAAGCTATTTTATTCTTGTAAACATAAGAAGCATGGAGTTCAATGCTGAATTTGTGGGCAGTGGTGGCATTTGCGTTTTGTTCAAAGTTTGTATAATTTTTCTTGATTTCTGGTATCAAGAGGGGTAAAATGAATGACCAAAGTAATAATTTTGTGATCAGAGGAAAGATGGGTGGATCAGTGAAGGACTAAGAAGCAAGAACAATTTCCTTGATTGATTCTATTATGGTCTGGTGTTGACTCCTTCTGAGCATAGATAGTATCTAAAGCTAATGCTTTCTCCTGTGGGGCTGCTAGAGGAGGTTATCAAGAGGACATGGCCACCACTTGACCTGCCAGGTGGACCCAGGCAATCAGAGACTCCTTACCTTCTACACTGTCCTTGGAATGTACATTCTGCCCACTGTTACCATAGCTGGAGCTGTTTCAAGCACAAAGCCTTGAAGAAAGTAAAGTTTTGTTGAGACCATCTGGACTAAATACGTGACTGAACCATTTTTAGGCCTCTATATTAACTCAGGATTCCAGCAGGTGGGTACAGAGATCTATTCATCTTGTGGCCACCCAAGACAAGCCTAGTATATAAGTTACCTTGCTTATTACACCAGCCATCTGACAATATGGAGGGATTTGCCTTTTTTCTTTGGTCTCTCCTTGCCCTTTGTTTACTCAAGCTGGTTTTATATTTCACCTGGGAACTCTGGAGGTTGGAAACCAACAAGGGTGAGCTCACAATTTTCCTAAACATTTCCCCACTGGAAAGTCCCCAAGTACAGTGTACCTTGGGCTTTGTTTTTCATCTGGTTGCTTAATTCAGACCATTTCCACCTCTGATTCTATACACAGTAGTAACTTTCAGCTTCTTTCTGCTGATGTTACCTCTCACCCTTGGATGGGATTCTTTTAAAAAAAATTCAGTCTGATCCCTATTTGCAGGGTCCACTTCTAGTCCTCAGAAATGAAGCCACACACTCTTATTCCAGGACTTTACCTCACTAATAAGGCCACTTCAGCCATGCTCTTTCCTGAATACTTTTTAGATATAAATTGGGTATATTAGGCTCCTTTGTAACCTAAATTACATGGGAACTATATCAAATTCTCTCTGGTGTTATTGTAAAGTCAAATGCCATAACATTCTCATAACTCTCATAACAGCACTCTCCCAACTTATCTAAGAAGTTAGCTGTCTGCATCTTCAGCCTTTTCTTTTTTCCCATCAAGGTGCAAGGTGTTGGTCTAAGAATCTCAAAAGTGATTTATTCATTAGTAAATTTGTTTGATAGTTATTCAGGTCTTCTATATCCCGATCGATTTTTAAATCTACTTGTTCTATCAATTATTAAGCTAGAATTGTTCAATATTTGAATAAAATTATGAATTTGTCTGTTTCTTTTTGCAGTTTTAACAAGTTTTGCTCCAGGTATTTTAAACTCTATTATTAAGTGCAAGAGCAATTAGGATTGTTATCAAATGGATCAAATGTCTCCTTTATAAAAGAGAAATGAGCTTATTATCCCTGATAATATTAATATACCCCAATAGCTTTCTTTTTAAAACTAAACTTTTTTTGGAATAATTTTAGATTTACAGAAAAGTTGCAAGGACAGTGCAGACTCTTCCTCTACACTCTTGCTTCAGCTTCCCCTAATGTTAAGATCTTATATCATTGTGGTACATTTGCCAAAACTTGAGATCAACACTAGTTCATTACTATTAACTAAACAACAAACATTTTTTGGGTTTCACCATTTTCACAAGTAATGTCATTTCTCTTTTCCAGGATCCAATCCAGTATATCATGTTGCATTTAGTCATAATTTAGTCTCCTCAGATCTGTGACACTTTCTTGGTCTTCCCTTGTTTTCCATGATCTTGACTCTATTAAAGACAGTTCAGTCTTTTATTTTGTAAAAAATATCTGATGATTTCTTTGCATTTCTCTGATGATCTTTTTAATGTTTAGACAGGGGTTATAGGTTTTGGGGAAGATGATCACAGAGGGAAAGTGCCCTCTTCATCATATAATATAAGAGGATACAAAAATATCAACATGGTATCACCAATGATGTTACCTTTTATCATGTAAGGTAAGGTAGTGTTAAGGTGTATCTCCTAGGTCTATTCACTTCAAAGTTACTATACTTTTCTTTTCCATACTCTACTCTTTGGAAGTGAATCACTTAGTCCCGCCAATGCTCAGGTGAGGTGGGGAGTGGGATGGGTGATTAAGCTTATCTCCTGGGAAAGAAAATTATCTAGATATAATATTTGGAAATCTACTCTAAGGAAAACTTTTCTCTCTTTTTATTCTTTATTCTCTATTTTTATTCTTTCTCTCTTTATTTTGTTCTAATATTTTTAGGCAATCATTTATTTATATCAGGATGGACTCATACATTTAAGTTGTACTTTGTGTTACAATCAATACTATGTTGTTTATTTTGTTGCTTAATTTGTTTTTCTTTAAGCTCCTTTGGTAATTGGTTTCGTGCCTTTCTTCCTAATATAGGCAGTTTATATAGTTATCTTTATCTTTTAAAGCAATGCTTTAGGTGTGCTTCACAGATTTTGATATGATGGTTTTTCATAATTTTTGTTCTAATTATATCTCTAACATCTCCTGAGTTTTTTTTTAATTAAAAGGACATCTTTTACTTTTGATTATTTGGGGGATTTTCCAGATAATTATTCATTATTGATTTGTAGTTTAATTCCATTGTAATCAGACATAATGCCCTCTATGATTTATCATGTCTACTCATTTCATCATCCTCACCATTTCTGGGTTATTTCTATTAATTGTTATTATTTTTATTCCTGATCATCAGTCATATTTTCCTGCTTCTTTGCACATTGACAGTTCTTTTATTGGATTCCAGATATTGGAATTTTACATTGTTGGCTGCAGGAGTTTTTTGTATCCCTTTAAAGAGTATTAAGTTTTATTCAAGTTCAATTCAGTTACTTGCAGATGTATTTGATCCTTTTGAGGCCTGCTTTTAAAGTTTTTGTTTTTGTTTTAATAGTGGTTTCAGAGTAGCCTTTATTCCAAGTCTAATTTAACCTTATTCTAAAGTTATATTCCTGAGGAGTCTACCCAGTGCACCTTACATTTCAAGATCTCTACACTTTAGGAACACAGGTTATTCCTAGCCTTTTTTGATCTCTTAGAATTGTTCATCCTGCTACTTCTCATGGTTCTTTGCCCAGCTTTGAGGGTTTCCTCTTGCACATGTTCTCATCAATACTCAGCCAACATCTTCAGCAAGCCCTCTGGGAGAATTCTAGCACTTTTTCACTGTGTAGCACTGTCTTTTGTTACTTTGCCATGCAAATTCTAAGCACCCCTCAATTCTGATCTCTTTCTCATCAACCCAGCTAACGCTCCAGGGCTGTGTTTCAGTTCTCCTTACCTGTGCTGTGGCCTGGAAACCACCTTCAGGCCATAGACGAGCAAGAGTAGTGTCCATTTTATTCACTTCTCTTTTCTCAAGTTGCATACTGCTGTAGTGTCTTCTGTCTATTTTGGCAAATCTTTACTTCATATATTTTATCTAGTTTTCTATTTGTTTATGGGGGGCACTAATTCCTATAGTAGTTAATTATTCATAGTAGAAGCAGAAGTTATATCCAGTTCATTAATTTCTAACAAGCAGTTTATTTAGAAATAAAGAATAATTTTTTAAATTAAAAATTCATCTAACCAGCCAAATAGGCAAGACAACACAAAACTAAACTTCACAAAAATATTTGGATAAAATTAAATATTGTGTCATACTGTACCAAAGAGTATTTCATCACTTTTATTTATATTAAGTAAATATTTCTAGTTAATACCTTTTCACTGTAATTTGCTTAAAGCAAATTAACCATAATAAATGAATAACAGAGCCCATGTAGAGAGTTTTCTTAATACTTTAGTTAGCCTGCTTGTATTCTCTCAAAACTATTTTTGCACACAAGAACATAAGGAGAATTGCAAATATGTATATTTCTAGAAATTGCCCTCATCTTATAATATTTATCTTTATTTCTGGATGGCATACAACAAATTAATTTAGAAATGGAAGATTTTAAAAACTCAGTAGCATCCACTGATATTGAGATTTTTATTTGTGGCTTGTGTGTTAGTGACCTTCAATATGTCCAAGGTTTTGATAAGGAGTTGTTATTTTTCCACATGCTCTCTGCATATTTAAAGACATTCACTTTCTAAATGATAATTTGCCCTTGTCTTAGTCTGTTCAGCTTGCTAAAATACCATAAAATCGGAGGCTTATAAACAACAAACATTTATTTCTCAGTCTGGAGGCTGGGAAATCAAGACCATGGTGCCTGCAGATTAAGTACATAGATTCTGTGTCTCCTGAGGGACCCCCACCTAGCAGGCTGTCTTTTCATTTCTTTAACCTCACAGCAATGGAGATTTTTCTGGTCTCTTTCATAAGGGCACAGATCTTGTTCATGAAGATTCTGCCCTCATGACCTAATCACCTCCCAAAGGCTCCACCTCCTACTACCATCACCTTGTGGGCTAGAATTTCAACATATGAATTTTGGGGGGGACACAAACATTCAGACCATAGCAGTCTTTAAGAATATAACTTGAAACTAGCTCCTTTTTTTAAAATTGTTGTTGTAAGTTTAAGGTGTACAACCATTGATTTGATAAACATATATTGCAAAATGATTCCCACCACAGCATTAGCTAACCCATCTTTTTTGTGATGAGAACATTTAAGATTTACTCTCCTAAGAACTTTCAAGTATATAACACACTATGATTAGCTACAATCACCCTCCTGTACATTAGATCCCCAGAACTTGTTAATCTTATAGCTAGAAGTTTGTACCATTCAACTAATATCTCATTTCCCCCAACCTGCACCCAGCTCCTGGTAACCACCACTATATTCTCTGTTTCTCTGATAGCTCTTTTTCTAAATTAAAATAACAACAATTATTATTGAAAAAAATTCCCTATTTTTTGTTTAAATAATGAATTTTTTTAATTTAAAACTATCCAATGACATGGAGATGTATAATTGAATGTAATCTATTACATTCTAGTAGTTATGAAACTTTCTGTCTCCTCATTTACAAGGAAGAAATCCTGGGACACTATATTGTTAGCCATAGTACATTTCAAAGTTCAACATGATTTCTAAAAGTTTCTGGGAGACCAGGTTTCAAAAAGAGTTTCCTTAGAACTTATTTTTACCATTGTTATCTTTACCCCCAAGAAAGAGGGAAATAGGATCTTTCTGCTTCTCCAATACTAATGGAAGCCTCCCTGTGGCAGCCCACCTGGAAGATTAGAGACAACACTTAACAAGTGTGAAATTTACAACCTCTGCCAGGACAGTGTGCTCCTGGAAGGAATCCTCTCTCTGTTCCATCATCAGGGATGACTGTTTACAGTGTCACTTCTGTGACTAGTATTCTCACTCGCTCCTTCTAGTAATGAAGATACAATATATTATAGTGGCAGTTTCCAAATTATTTTCTTTGTCAGGATTAAGGAAAAAACAAATTGCCCCCATTAACCTCCTCCTCATGGCAGGCTAAAGAAACCTTTTCACAATGCCACAATGTGTGCTAATGGAATTCCACATTATTTCAAAAATGATTCCTAAGGTTTGGGGAAGGAATCATATATGCAAAATAACCCTCAGTCTGTGAAGAAAAAGGAATGAAGCCTATACAAAAACATCTCACTCTCAATAATTATAAGATTAACTTTATGCAGTCTCTGCATCTTATGAATAGGTAGACATACATCTCAGCGTGGTTTTCTTTAGATATTTCAGCAGACAAAGTAAAATGCTCAAAATAGGCTTCTTCTTTGGTTATCAGAAGTAAAATAGAGTGCTGACTTTGCAATCATTGATGGAAATATACATGGATCAAAACTTGATGACTATTATGTAGAGTAATAATGTCAGATAATTTTATCCTTTATTTAACCAATAATTGCCTAGGAGAAAAGTGAGTTGAGATAGCTCTGGTCCCTTTACTCTGGGCCCCATCCCAAACAGGAAGCCAATAGTAATTGTGATATGAAAATTTTTTTCTATTGCTTACAAAGCGGGGACTTGAAAAAAAAAAACCAGAACGAAATGGTTACAACTCTGAAACAAGGAATATAGAATATGATATCATTAATTTTATTTGCTTTTCAGCTGTTGCTCATTACAAAATAGATGTTCCTACGGAAAAGAAATGCTCTCTGTAAAGTCAGTTGATGAAAATGAATTACTGCATTTCACAGATGTTTTCACTTTAAAATGGAATATTATCATGGCGCTAAAACTTTTTACCACCATTACTGTAATTTGCATACCATTACTAGGGATGTTTATATTTAAAGAAGTTGAAATGTTTTTGAGTTCATCATAACCTAGTACTAATGATTCTCTGTACATCTGTGGAAAACCAACATCTAGGCAGTTTTCTCTAGCTCAATCATCTTTGATGAATTTGTACTGTCTTCTAAAATATTCAACTAGGATTTTGTATGTGCTTAAAGATTCTGCTGTATGTATACACAATCTGCAACTTAAACGGAAGGTAACAAATCAAAATTATGTGGCAACATATGCATATACTTGGATTCTGGCATCTGCTTTAATAAAAGTATTTTAGTGGACTTATGCTATATTTTCAGAATAGCCAGATCATTTTAATTCTGGATTCATAAAGACTGATGCTTTGCTTGCAAACAATGAAGTGAATTAGCCTTAATTTAGAGTCTGAGGTTTAGAAAAAATCTCAATGCTGCAGGTGCCAATAAAAAAGGACTCAAAAGAAAATAATTTCAAATGTAAAATATTTCAGGAAAGAAATAATCAGTAAAATTGATGTAGAAATTCAACAGTGAAAACCAAAGGTAATAAACAATTAGCAGATGTATTTTTTTTTTTATAAATAACCATAAAGTGGAACGAGAGCTCTCAGTGCATAGTTTCATTATCCATTATCTTCAAAATAAGGATAATTTTCAAAGGCCTCTGAACCGTTCTGAGTGCAACTACATTTTCCAGTTTCATATTTTCCACATAATCATGAAAATATCTTACCATTAACCATGAAAATAATAGTAATGCTAAAATTATCCAAGGAGTAGCTTGCATTATGCAGCATTTCCTGTATAAACAAAATTTCAATTGCATGAACCTTCTACTTCAGATCCATATGAGGGTGTATTTGATTAGCTTCAAGCAAAATACAAACTCTAGCTTAAATAAGTTAAATGGGAATTACTTTTCATGTAAGAAAATTCAGAAGAAGGCTGTCCAGGGCTAGTATGGCAGCTGCCCAATGGCATGAAGGACCCAAGCTCACATCTGCTCTAGCCTCAGTATATTAATTTTTCTTAAGGTCACCTCATGGGTGAATAAGAAGCTGGTTGCAGTAGCAACCACGCTAGATTTTCAGAAAGAAAAAAAGGAAAGAGTACATACCCTCTTCTCTTTACCAGAATTTCCTAAAGTCCAACATAGCATTTTCCCTTACATTTTACAGGTCAGAATATAATATCATCATCACGTTCAGCTGTATATGTTGTTGGAGAGAGTGCAAGAATAAAAATTGGAGTTTGCATATTAAAGATAAAGGGAAAAATGAATATGAGGATTGCAACTAATAATCTCTGTCACATATCATATTTGATTCTATTATTCTGGGTCAAAATTCTGTGGCTGGAATATTGGTATCCTGACTGTGTAGTGTCAGATCTAGGATCAAAATCTAGAGTTTTATAACAACAAAATAATTTTGACTCTAGAATTTCTAAAGTGCCAAAAGTATTTTACTGCATGATGCTATTTCTTTTATGTATGGGAAAGCCCAAAACAGAGATACAGAAGAACTTAACCTTTTGACAGCCAGTATTCTCTGGTTTAAATATGGTTACTTTCTACCTAAATAAACTCATTTACTGTAAAACTACTACATGCACTTTCTGGTGTGGTCAAACCTGACTTCTCTAATCAGTCTTTCATGACACCATTTTTTGTTATACAACATGTTTTTTCCTTTCTTTAAGAGATTTTTCTCCTCTTGCATATTTTGAGGTTTAGTTCCTGTATTATTTCAAAGCCTTCTTGGAAAATATTCTTAAACTGCGGTTAAGAATAGGGTCCTGGAAATCAGGCATTCTTGGCTCAAGTTCTAAATCTGTCCCAACCTAGCTATGTTATCTTTCATAAAAACTTCAAGCTTCAATTCCTGCATCTGTAAAATGCAATAATAATAGTACTTACAATTTAATATCATTACAAAGTTTCATCAAAATAATGCATTTAATGTATTTGGCACATTGTTAGTTACATAATAAGTTCTAAATAAATTTATGCTATTATCCTTAATGCTCCATCTTTCATTGATTTACCTCTATGATCCCCTATAGACTTTATAACTAGAATTATATAATTTTAGTGTACCTTTATTGTCTACTATGTATTTAGTACTCCCTCACATATTAATTTTATCTCCCCAGTAGTCTATGAAGTCTCTGTGAATAAATTTAAGGCATTATATCTTTTCAGCATCTGTCACAGTATCTAGCAAATCATTCAGTAGAATGAGATTTATTCTGTGAGAACATATGCTTTAGAACTTTTGATATGTATGAAATGTTTTATTTTGAGATTATATGAATGGATAGTACATGGTTTCTGATATCAATGAGCTCATAATATATGAAAGCAATGAGACACACTTAAATATAAAGAAATGTGATAGTGAATAGGTCACCCTCATGACCTAATCATCTCTCAAAGCCCCACCTCCAAATTACAATCACATTAGGAATTGGGACTTAACATATGAATTTTGAAAGGATACAAATATTCAGTCTATAGTAACCATTTAGTAATTATAAATAACTTTGGTCTTACTCATCAGAATAATACCCTACACATTGAAACCTGTATTGTTTTATTATTTGCCATTGAGCTGATTGCTGTGAAGCTTGTCATACATTCTTTTAAAGTACCCCAATAATTTTGTAGGACACTGCTGCATCTTCAGAGCTTATTGTTATTTTTTTACCGAAAAATGAAAAACAATCCCTGACTCTTTGTTTTTCTAATCCTAAGATTTATGGAATTTAGGAAACCAGTTCATACATAGAATAGGAACTGTGAAATTGGCAGAGTGAGTATCATAAAATTTATTTTTGTACTTTCTATCCTTAACTCACCACTTGTCTCATAGGAGACTCATAAACTATGCTTTTGTATTGAAATAATAAAGACAATCTTATCTCTTGTAACGGTAGTGCACAGTCTTGGATGCATATTGCATGACAAGCAATAGAAATGGGCCACGTCTCAGGGCTAGAAGTTGAGGGAAGGATTCCGAGGATATCCTTTTGGTGCTCAAAGTCGGACAGGTCCTACTTTGTAGGTCCAACTAAGAAAGGGTGAAGATATTTCACCAAAACAACCTCAGAATTTTATATATTTATTTATTGGCCGTGCCACCCAGCTTCTGGGATCTTAGTTCCCAGACCAGGGATTGAACCCGGGCAGTTAAAGCACCCAGTTCTACCCACTGTACTGCCAGGGAATTCCCGTCAGAATTTTAAATTAAAGCGATTTTTAAATGGGAAGACATTAAGTAAATGTTAGCAAATACAGGCAGAAATAAAAATTCCTCAACATTTAGGGACTGTATTTTCATGAAATTTATAACTAGCCGATGTCACGTGCATTTTGTCATTATTTCAACTTTCCATTAAAAATTAAAAATACCAACATAAGTACCTTCTATGTGATTATACAACAGCTGTTACATGAACATTAGCAAGGATTGACAGCTACTGTTATTTTTTTGATAACTGGACTCATCATAAAGCAACCTGTCTGGGCTGCTTATTACATGCATCCTGACAACTTTGGCTACATTATTTGTGTTTTTTTTTGAAGTAAAACTGTCTTTATTTACACAACACACAAGAATTGTATAGAAAATCGAAAGAAATCTATAAAGAAGCCACTAGAACTAATAAGTGAGTTCAGCTAGGCTGCAAGACACAAGATTAATATACAAAAATCAAACTTATTTATTTGTTTTTAAGCTGTGAAGAAATTTCAAAAGTTGTACATAGCAGGTACTGCAAGTGTCTGTGAATAATCCATTAACAACCACTGAAACCATGGTCATACCTGAATTTTATTTTCTTAAAGGAAGTACACTTAACTGTAACATATTTTCCCCTGAACTATGTGTGCATCATCTGTCAGTCAGACAGACAGACATCTCACCACGGAATCTGATGAAATATATAAGGCTGGTTGACAGGAAAGTTTGTTATATGTAAATCTGACACTGCAGTTTAGTGTAACAAGGTTTTGACTGACAGGTTAACAACTAAGCTATCTACCGTTAGTCTGTGTTGCTTTATACCATTTCCAGAATTTAAAAAATAAAAAAAATTCTAGGATTCTAATTCCTATAGGAAAAAGAAAAAGCAGGCTTTTTCTTTTCTTTTTGAGGAAAGCAGTAGAATAAATCAGAAGAAAAAGGAGATAAAATTATAAAGTTGAAAAGGAAGTATTTTGATCACACTAGTTTGGAAAATTTATTTTATATTGTTTAACATTTTTAGAGTCAGAAAAATCACAAGAATTATTGTATTATAAAAGCTGAAAAAACAAAACAATAACAAAAGAACTGATAAATAAATAAAAAAGAAAAATAAACAGTCCTGATACTATTTAGATATTTATATAATTAGTTATTTTTATGATTTATTAGTAATCATCTCATTTTAGCTACAGTTCAGATTTTGGTTATAAAAAATTATAAAAATTTGCTGCAAAAAGTAAGTAGCAACTGCACATAGACTATTTCCACTGTTATAAATTCAGTTTTGATGCAGGTGCTTACCTTTTTAATTTAGCTTTATTACAGATAGAATATGTTTTACTTTTATATTCAATTATGTGCCAAAAGAAGAGTAAATGTTATATATATCAAAATAAATTTCATAATAATCATGCATTCTTTGTGTAAAATCTTCAGAACATAATGATTTCATTTTAATCAACAATTGTGCTTTTGTTTGGCATAACTAAACTGATTGATACAAATCACTTATAATAATAGATGTTAGGACAAAACTTGGAAGAATGAATGTGCTTAGAAAGAAAAACAACAACAAAGGAATGAAGTTACTCTTCTGAATAAGAGGAAAAGGATAAAACTGCCTTGCAGAGTATTAAAATATAATATTTAAAGTTATGTTTTAAAGAAAAATGAAAAAACATTTAATTGATTCTTTTGTTAAAGAAAAGGGAAAATTAAATTCAGCTTTTTTTCCCCCCATATGGCACTCATGTTTTCTATTGTTGCAAAAGTGGAGTTTATTGGAAAAGGATTGGGGCTTCTCAGATTCTGTGCATCACCTAACATGAAGTTCATCTGTGAGAAGTAGCAAGCCCTAAGTAACAGTGGCTTATAAAAAAAACAAAATCAAGGGTTGTCCTCTGCCCCTGAGAAACTTTTATCATTGGTTTACATAAAAACTATTTAAATACTTAAAAAAAAAAAACAACCTAATAGTATTTACTCAAATTTTCTTAACCCTCGGCTCTAAACATGCTTACCTCCAACAATCATACTGCCATCATTCTCATTCTTTTGCTCTGATGGACACGTGTTCATAATTGCGCTTCCTAAATTTTGGTACTAAGAACTAGTAAATATAAACAAAAATAAGAATAAACTTCACTCAATTACATCCCTGTATAAGCAGGAAAAAAAGGACCAAAAATCTGAATATTCCCAGGAATACTGCAGTATTCCAAGGTATCCACCTCAGTTCTTTGAATAGGAAGAATTATTTAGCATTAAATACTTGCTAAGTGAATGAATGAGAGTTTGTGTCTTTTTTTTGGCTGTGACGCTTGGGAGATCTTAGTTCCTCGACCAGGGATTGAACCCACGCCCTCGGCACGGAAAGCACCCAGTTCTAACCACTGGACCACCAGGGAATTCCAAAGAGTTTGTATCTTAAGGGGATAAAACCCACAAAAAAATTGACCAGAATTCTTAAAGGTCTTTAACTCCAGCTTGACACAAATCCCAAAGACCTGGAAATCCATGCCTAAGCCTTGGAAGAGGTGTCTGTACACAAATCCAAAATGCAGAGTGAAGGGTGGTGGGGCATTGGCAACAAGATGATGACTAAAATGAAGTGTTGGTCAAGCGTTTGAGAGAATACCCAATTGTACTTTAGAGTTTATCTTTAAAAAGTGTTTTCAGGCTTCCCTGGTGGCACAGTGGTTAAGAATCCGCCTACCATTGCAGGGGACACGGGTTTGAGCCCTGGTCTGGGAAGATCCCACATGCTGCGGAGCAACTGAACCCGTGTGCCACAACTACTGAGCCTGTGCTCTAGAGCCCGTGCGCCACAACTACTGAAGCCCGCGAGCCTAGAGCCCGTGCTCCGCAACAAGAGAAGCCACCGCAATGAGAAGCCCACGCACTGCAATGAAGAGTAGCCCCCGCTAGCCACAGCAAGAGAAGGGCCGCACAGCAACGAAGATCCAATGCAGCCAAAAATAAATACATAAAATAAATAAACTTTTAAAAAAAGAGTTTTCTCTAGGAGTGCTAATATATTAAAAAAAACAAAACAACCCACACACACAAAACAAAAAGTTAACAACTACAACAAAAACTAGCATGTGACTGAAAAGCAGATGATGAGGGAGCAGGCACTACCAGCGAAATAAAACAATAAAGAGCATCTATCCTATTTATATACAAAGAATTTTCTCAGAAAACCCTGTCACACTACCCAGAAACAAGACAGATAAATTTCCTCTCTTGCTTTTTCCATGATCCAAAGCTGTTCTTTCTTTTTTTCCTTAGCTTTCATTCCTTAAGAAATTCACCTAAATTTATATTTTTATCTGAATTTATAGATTAAAATATTTACACTTATCAGGAGATTAGGAAGAAATAGAGTGAGAACACATTATGACATTGTACTCCAACAACCCCAGGGATGGTCAACGTGCACTTCCAGGAACTCTGAGCAAAGAGAGGTTGAAATAGCTATTCCTTCCGCTTATTCCTCCTCTATGTTTCCATTGACAGGAAGGCATTGTGTTCTGTGGGTACAGCTGCAGGATGGAGGCTTATTCCAGGCTCTGTGGTCTCTCTGTCTCCTATAACACTGTCCCTTTCGTTCAGCTGGTGGCACCAGCTTCCCTGAGCAACTAATCTCTGGATAGTTTGTCATCCCTTGCCTGTTCTCTTTCACTCTGCCCACACCTCTGTAAATAGACCCTTAATTAAACTCTCTTCAATTAAATCCCTGGAGGCTGCCATCTACATCTCCCTAAGGCCAGTAGGAACAATTTTTGACATGTACTTTCTTCAAAGCTTAATACTGATGCCATGATTTCTCACATGTGTCTCACTTCTTTCTCTAACAACTACAAAAATAGCACTTATTTTCCTGCATGCAATGAGATAATCAAATATGTATTTTTGAAAGAAAGCTGGAACTGACAAAAAGAATAAACAACTTCCCTTGGGATTGATAGAAAATAAATTCATGCACTATTTTTCTAAGAATAATGCCATAGTTGTCAAATGAATTATTCAGTAAAATATATTTACTATGTTGTAGTAAGTTTTACATGACTTAAACTCTCTCTAATTTCAGGGAAAAAAAGGCAAGAAGGTAGATATTTAGTGTTCCTGTGTATGGGGTATGAGTGAAAATGTGTGAGTGGGTATAGAAAGATCTTAATACTAATAATTTAATGTAATATGTTAAATAATTTTATTTTCATGAAAATCCCAAATCATCTGATTCTTAACGGAGGATAAAAGTTTGATATATTGCAGAACCATTAATGATGAATTGAGCAATTTAATTATTGAGATCTATTGGAACCTGTGATGAAGTGTATATTGAATTTTAAATTAATTTATGAGAAATAATAAAATAAAATTGTGTTTTTAGTGCCCCCTCCATTGCATTTGTTTCCCAAATTTTGGTTATATGAGGGTGTCTAAGTTTCCTCTAATATTTCATAGTGTTTTGAATTTCCATAGGTAAGAGATCTTCATTTTTGAAAAGAGACAAATTATGAAATAGAAAATTATAATTTTAGTATATATGCATATAAGCACTAATCACCAATCCTTTGAGGTTTATAGATTACATTTTCATTAATGTTATAACCTTTATAGTATTGTTCAATAAATTCTAAATCTTCTCTTTGGCACCATATATATGTACACAGATGAATTTTCCCTTAAAAGTAAACTACACCAACAGATGAAGAAATATATTTTGGGTTGATCTTGTTTATTGAGCTCCCAGTTTTTCCACATAGATATTCCTGATAAGTAGGTTTTATGTCAATGAGAAATGCATTTTTAGGAGTTTTGGGAGGGTTAAAGAGGAATTTCAAATGGCAAATTTATATTTGGCAGGGACTGTCAAACATTGATACCGCTTATTAAATAATTGCAATAACTCAATTTTTAAAATTCCACTACTGTAAAATTTCAGTTTTAAGAAATACTGAAAATTCTGTAGTAAACAGGAATATATAATTATTAGATTAAATAAGTTAAATACACACAAAGTGATATAGTAAGAGTTTTGAGAAGCAGAAATTAACAGATCATGTCTGCTAAGAGCATACACTTCAAGAATGCTGATGTTGGACAGCAGTTCATGGTTTAGCGGCTTTACATGCTTTGCTTTGATAAATGCTTTGGAATGAGACAGAGCAGAGAGCTCTTCTAACTTAAAAGGGACAGAAATCAATGGCTGGATTTCAGAATTACTTCTGTGAAAAATCACTTCCAGCTATTCTACCCACAGTCCCTAATGCTGCACTGTGGAGCTTCTAGAATCCAGTGTTTTCTACATCTGGCTGAGCATCAAAATCACCTAAAGTGCTGCATCTCAAGTATAAGTGCACAGGAGTCACCTGTGGATCTTGTTAGGAAGCAGACTCAGGAAGGCTAGAGAATCTTTATTTAATCTACTTCTGACTCAGTAAGGCTAGAGAATCTTTATTTTAAAAACAAGCACACAGGTTTTTCTATTTCAGCCATCCTGCCTTCTGTTTGAAAATTAAGGCCTCAGATCCCCTGAATACAAATTGGGGGTCTAGCTCCTTTTTTATCATCTGAATTTCAATCTCCTACTCAAAGGTCTAGTCATAGAATTGCCTCAGTGAGACCAGAACCCTTAAAAGTGTCACAAAAAGCACGACTTGCACACTTTTCCACACACAATTAATAACAGTTTCCAGGAATAAGACAGCATACATTTTAATACTGAAAAATCTCACACAGAGTTGTATGCAGTTTTAATACTCCTACATTTAGGTATATCTAAACATCAAGGTTTCCTTAGGGTTACGTAAATGAAATAAATCCTGACTAGCTTTTTAGGGCTATAAATGACTATTTAAAATATTTCCATATACATACATATATATGGAAATACATACATACATACACACACACATTATATATATATATATATATATATATATATATATATATATATATATGGCTCATTCCTTAATTACTGACAGAAATAATTTCCATATCGGAAAACTGTATTTCATATAACCAATAATATGTTTTCCATCAGGTGTTATTCACATGCCCTTTTGTTCTAGAAGATGTTCTAGAAGATCACCTAGAAGATGGTTTTTTTTCCATCAAAGCTGATTTTTATTAAAATCAAAGCACCAGTTGACTCCCCCAAATTGAGAACAACAACGAAGACTCCTGTCTCAGATATCCTTCACAATAAGCAAAATCTTCATGGGCAGAGAAATCTGTGATCTGATAGGCTAGCATTATTCCCACTCAAAAGCATGAGCCACCAACCTGTGAATTTTACTAAATTCACACCAAAGATGAAGGGGCAATATAAATAAAAAGACATGAACTCTTAACTTACATAAGGTGATACAATACTTAAAAAATATGTATGTGCATGGTTATTTAAAATGAGGGCCTCTATTTCAATAATTAGATGGTTGAATTCATGGTTATGTCCACAATTTTAATGGCCAATCAGATCACTCAATTTCTCTCATTCATAACAGATACAGATAAACAGAAAATAAACACATCTTCTATTTAGAACAAAAGGACACATAAAAAAAGGATTCATGGGGAAAAAAGCACAAGAAAATCTTTTAAATATTTTTTAAAATAATTAGTAACAATTGTGGTTGATAGGTGTGTTTGAATGTACAGACATCATTCATTTACCCATGCATTCAGCACAGAGTATGCGTTAACTATTTTGTGCCAGGCACTGTTTCAAGCAGTGGTGATTCATAGGCAAGTTAAGGCAAGCAAAATCTCTGCTACCATGAACATTATATTTTACTGGAAGAAGCCAACTATAAACCAAAAAATGTGATATTATATTTAATTTTATATATATAATAAGAAATATTATAAAAATAAAAGTAGTGGAAGCAATTAGCAAAAATGCAATAGTTGGTATATTTTTGAACTGGCAATAATAGAGTAGAGAGAAGAATGAAGTGAGGGAGAGGGGTATGTGAGTATCCGGGGGAAGATCATTCTAGGTAGATAGAACAGCAAGCATGGAGGCTCCAGATCAGGAATATCCTTGAGGACTTGAAATTAGAAAAGAAAAGCCAGTGCATCTGTGTGTGTGTGTGTGTGTGTGGTTGGGGGAGTGTGGAGGTGTGGGGGGATGAGGGGAGTGGATTACATAAAGTCTTCAGGTCATGAGGAACATTTGGTTTCCACTCTAAGTGAAGCTATTGCAGGATTTTGAGCCATATTTTTAAAAGACCAAACGCCTTCTTGTGTGGAAAATAAATGAGGAAGAAGAATAAGTAAAAGCAAGAAAACAAGTTAAAAGGCTGATGTATAAAAAATAAAGCAGGAGAGAGATGGTAGTGGTTTATAATAGAGTAGCAGTTGGAGGGGGATTGAGAAATATTCAGAATTAAGATATTTTGAAAAAAAATGGCAGATTTGATTTTTACCAAGAGAAATGGGAGATGACTACTCATCAGTAGTTTTTTCATAAATCTGTATCAGAAAATAACTTTTTAATAGCTGTCTGTTGCAAAAGCATGTAGTTTTTATAATTAAATATGACAGCATAGAATATGACAAGTTATACAGCCTTGCTATTTTAAAGCATCTTTGAGTAATTTAGGTATTTATTTTTCAGAAAATTGTTAAAGAAAAATGGACTTTCTACATTGTTTTGATTGATAATGTTTCTAATATCTAATTTTATCCACACAACTTCTGTAGGTAGGAAAATAATTCCCCCCCTTAAACTTCAAGGATAAATGGGCAGGGTTTTTACCTGGTTGTTTTAATGATAATAAGATGAGTCAAGTGAAAATTAGTGAGTTAAATATCCTGAGATTAATGAGTGTTTTCAAATACAATTTCCTCTGACAAATACAGTTTCAATTTTAACTGAACACAAATACTATATCAAAAACATCTTTTCAAATGTAATTTCATATGATAAACATTTTAAGAAATTGATTTATAAAAAGAGCACTGAATATTATAAAAAGAGGACAGTCTTTTTTATTAAACAGCCTTAGAACAAAATTTGACATTATGATGACCAAGTTCAGAGCAACTATAGCTCTAACTTAAATTTCCTGGAAACAGACATCTAACTATTCACCAAGCTTGATTCTTATTTTTTCTGTAAACAAAGACAAAGGGATATCATGCTCTTGCAGTATAAAAGTCCTTCTCAACAGCTTTATTTAACTTTCTTTCTCAATATTTTCTCATTTACTACTAGTTGAAACTTATTGCCCCTGAATTCCACATCATTTTAATTAAGGCTGAAATACAGAATCTGACTCTTATAATAGTTTACTTCCACATCATGAATTCATCTCTGAGCTCAAAACCATAAAAAAATAGAGAAGAGGAAGCAGATATTAATCAAATAGAGGAAAGCAATGGAAACCAGAACCATGTTCTTAGTAGTCATATTCGCCATTTTTTATAATTACTGAGAGATACTCAGGAATATGTTTCATATGAAGTCTCTCAAAAACACTTACGTTTAATATAGAAGGCATAAATCTCGACCCACAAAGAAAGAAATAAAAGAAATAGAATATCCTTTAATTTTCAACATTTCTTTTTTTACTTTTATTTCAAGCCCCCATTTCAGTGGGATGGCAGAAACTTAATTTCAGTCAATGCAAAGCGTAAAGTCTTTACATTTTCCTGAGTATGTCTTTAAACTACTAGGACACCGATATCCTGCCAAAGAATTGGGTGAGAGCCTTTTTCATCCATCAACCATCTCTCCCTGTATGGGGGCATTGAGAAGACCCACATTCCAGTTTCTCTGGTTCCTTCAGAAAACTCTGTTACACACAAAATGAAATCTTAAATGATACATACAATTTTTGCATTTTCTTTCAATAATTCTTTAAATTTATGGCTCTCATTCTTTTGCTTAATCATGATTTCTTTATATTGACACCATGGAATCTTGTAACTGTGTCTAATTTTCTAATACAGTATAATGAAAAAAAAATCTCACAAAATACCTTTTCTTTCACATATCCATAACTATGGGATAAACCTATAATGTCAGTTGCTGTTATCTATTAAGGACACAACTTTAAGAAATTCCTTCTCAAATGATGACTGAAAGTTTACCTGTTCATTAATTAATCAAGGACCACAAGGAGAGATTTTTCTCCATTTCTCCCACTGCTGTGTTTAGCTAGAACCTTTACTATCACAGCCATCAACTGATCTCTAAGACAGGACTTTGGCTACTCGATCACAATTTTCCTCCCCATTCTTATTCTCTAATTACTCCCTTGCCCCTGTTGATGGCCTTTACAACATCTCCAAATGAGTAGTTTTATAGCCCATTGCTCAATCTCAACACCCCTAATCAATGGGCACAATTGAATCTGGCCATTGTTCAGAGCTACTTTAACCTCCAAGATTTTAAAGTCATCCTTGCTTGTTAAGTTTTCTTCCAAGGGAACATGATCTACCTTAAAATACTTAATTATAATCTCCATATGAATGATTCTAAAACACACCTTTCTGTTCTTATCCTTTCTCCTCAATCATGACATCTCTTTTCTGGACTTATAAGGGATGGCACAAGTAATCTAAAACACAAATGATTACCTTTCTTATCAAAATTCCTTCTCTATTTCTTTCCTATATTTAAGTTTCCTTCCATCTTTTCAGTCATAGGGGTAAGAACTTTAAAAAATATGTTTAACTTTCAGTGTACCTTTCATATTTTTCTCTATTCTATGTTTCCTGTGAAATGATCCAGATTTTTTCCCTATATTTTTCTAGTTCAGACCTCGTCTTCCCTAATCCAGCAGTTAGATATTTTTCTAACTTTTCACCTTATTTTCAGTCTCTTTTCGCCATACGTGATCTCGCACAGTGCTATCATGGTTGCTTTTCCAAACATAGCTACATCCCATCACACCACTCTCAAATTTAAAAAGCCAATAAATTCTTCCTCTTGCCATTAGAATAAATTCCAGTTCCTTATGAGCTTCAAAGCTGTCTCTGATCTATACCCTTCACTAGTGGGCTATAGCCTCAAACCTTCCAGAACATTTTTCTTAACATTTTATATAATTTCTAACCTTCATAAACCTTTTAGTGATCCTCACTTAGACTGCCATTCCCTTTCCTCACAGCACTGTCTGTCACAGATCATCTTACTTAGTAATTTTATCACTTTGTATTAGACATACACATGAATATGCACACACACTCACACTTGCAATTTTGTATTTTCGAAAGGAGTGTGTGGAATGGCTTCTGCAGTAGTCTAAATTGCAGACTATCACGTCCATCTGTATATGTTAAAATAACTGAAAAATTTTAGTGCAAGCTAATTAAGAAAGAGAAGTGACCTGATTTAGATGTTATGAAGAAAATACATTGTGTTGCATTCTTAATGTCACCACTCTCCAGCCTCTGGTCATATGGTGTGATACTTTCCAGTCATGCATCTGGACTCTAAAGATGGTTTTGGCCCCTCTCTCCTTTCCAAAGATGCAGTGCTGTGGTCCCTCCCAGAACAAGACCCAGTTCTGCAGTTCCCTCAAAGTCTGCTCTTGAGGGTGAGGTCTTAGGGACAGGAAGGTAAAGTAAGATTAACCTCCAGGAAACATCCTAACAAAATGCAGGTTTTGAAAAGTTTAGTCGTCTTGGTCATGACTAAAATGCGAACCTATCTTAGAGTCCCCTCCCTTTTTCTACTTCTTCTGCACCAGCACAAGACTATCCATAAAGCTAGTACTTCCCATTGGTTTAATCCTTCCAAAATACCTGTCAGAAAAGTGTAAGTCAATTTATTGTTTCAAATGTTATATCATACTTAGGGAGACATTTTATTAATCAAGATTTTCTTTTCTGTAGGTTTAGATGATTTATACAAGGCAAAAATAAATAAACTCTAAACATGGGCAGTTTTCAGAATGTATATTTTTGGGAGAAAATCACATCAATAGACCTTAGGACAAAAAACAACAACAACACACATTTCACTTACAGTGGCTAAAATAATAAACAAAGGAACAAACAAAAAATTAAAACTAAGAAATCTTACAAATATCAATACATTCATTGCTATTTACTTAGTGAAGCATAGATTAAATCTCAATAGATTAAAATGTTTGAATCATTAGATTATGTTGCAGTGAATTTTGAGACAGAAAATCAAAATTTTTTAAAGTTCCACATCGTATGAAATGGGGGGTTCAAACTGAAACTAGATCAATACAGATTATATTTATCATTCAATGAGAAAGTAAATTGTTACTTATCTCTGACAGTAGGAGAAGCAAGGAGACAAAAAAATTGTATGTGAATTAAAATTTAGCTGATCTTCTTGACTTTCTTCTCTCATTGAAGTAGGACTATATATGTATACCACTAGGAGAAAAATGTTGTTTGGTATATAGACAGATAGAGAACAATAGATATACAGAAAGAAAGAAAATGAGAGAGAGAGAGAGCCTCTGGGGAGGATAATTGTTCTAATACATTTTTTAAATATATAATTATAAAAAAGTAAATTGTTTTATTTCTTAGTTATAGTAGTACTTTACTTGAAGCTGCATTTCCAGTATATCATGTGGAACTTACAATTTGTAAGTTTTCTTACAAATGCCACCAGACACATGTTACTATTTAAATTTAAATTGAATCAATTAAGATCAATTAAATTAAAAATTCAGTTCCTTCATTACATATTTTGAATTCTCAATAGCCACATATGACTAGTGGCTACAATACTGCACAGCTGTGGACAGCATTTGTAAAGACTATTAGATACTACTACAGAATTCCTGAAAGCACATTGAACTTTTTTGCATTTGAAACAAGTCCTTGTATTTTTTTTCTTAAAAAGACTTGTAATGAGAAATTTTCTAATTTAATTCTAGTAGGAAAAAAACAAACAATTAATTCAGTTAAAAAAAAAAAGCTTCATTGATTTTCAGGTCTTCTCATACATTTGGTAACTATACCTCAGAGAACAGGTTAAGGTTAAAGGGAAGAAATCCCTTGTTCAAAATTGAACATGTCATGAAAAAGCTCAAAGATAATAAAAAACAAGAAGACTATGATGAGCACAAATATTCTTCACTAATTAAAACTTTTTAAAACGTGTTTATGATTTTAAAATATCTGAAAATCTTCCATAATTTACAAATGGAACTACTAAGCAGCTTTCTCATGTTTATAAGATGTTGGTAAAATTGGCTCCTTTTGGATTTTTCAAATGGCATAGGACTGGGCCTCTTTAAGAGGCTTTTTAAAGACTTTAAAGACTTAACTAATTGGATAAATTGCTAAATTATTATGATCTATAACCTTCATTAACATCACAAATCACTGTCACATTCTCATTAATTCTAGTAATTGCACTTTGAGAACTAACAACTATATATTTATTGCATACTTACTATGTAGATTATCTCATTTAGACCTCATTACAACACCGTGTTTATTATCTCTATTTTCTGATGCAGAAATCAAGATTCAGCATTTAGTTACCTTGATGAAGGTATTTCTAGAAAGTAGTGCAGCTAGGTTTCTAAATCTGAAAGTTTACCACTATTACTCTACTTTAAACTTTCCATGATAATACTGATACTTCATTTATTTATTCAACAAAGATTTTTCAGCATCTTTTGTGTACGTGTGTGTATGTGTATACACACATACATACTAAGCACTGTTATTTTCTTCCCTGGGGATATAATGAAAACACACATGCACACTTTTGAAACTAAATTAAAACTTTATATATTTTAGTTTATGAGGATAATCTAGATATGAATTGTAAAATTTAATATTTTTCTGATGGTACTTTTTAAATAAAATGTTTTAGAGCCTGGAGTATTTGAGTCCCAACAATTACACGGCTTGGTTATAGAGGAATTGCTTTGCTTGTATGTAATTTTGTTTTAAAAGGTAAATCAAAAATAAAATATTTCCTTTTCATAATAATAAAAATAATAAATGAAACTTTGAACAAAATTATTTTCAAAGGCAATTAATTACAAATATCTAATTTCACAAAATGCCAGCTTTGCTAAAATTCTGCACTTGAAAGTGACTCCAATCTGAAAGCCTAGTACCTAATATTTAGTATGCATGTGACATATTTGTGAACACTTAACTACCTGAATAATGTATTTAATCAAGAGACCTAAATGCAACATGTTTTCTATGTCTGCTGATTAGAAAAAACATTATCAGCTCCCTAAAAATTTAAAACTAAGTTCTAATAGTATGCATAATGGTCATTTAGAGTTTAGATTTTAAGTACTGAAATAAAAGTTAAATATAAAAACTCCAGTATGCTTTCTGGTCTAACCCATTATGCATTTCTCCAACTCCATAAACCCCAGTGAATAAGAGATATCTCTAAATTAATGAAAACAATATGTAAACTTTTATCATAGTTCTTAGGCAAATAAAATCCTTTTTTGAAAGACCTGTTTCTTCTTCTTTTCATCTGAACTGTTGAAAGAAGCCCTAATAAACATGAAAACTGCATATGGAACTGTTCTACAGTATAACATGATAAAAAGTTTCCCAGAACATTATATTTGGGAAGGAAAGAGGTCACAAATGTGAATTTTATGATATGCCCCTACCAGTTAGATTATCTGAACTCCATTTCATCCTTTTCTTATCCCTAGGACATTCTCCTCCTCCAAACAGTACAAAACATAAGGGACTGAAAATGCCGAATATCTTCAAAATAATTCAGAAAGTGCAATATTGCCCCTGTTCACTGATATAATTGCCTTGGCTGTTGTCAAGATGCCTAACATTTATTTCTCTCCAAGACTGGTCATTCTTTCTGAGCGCTTCTGAATGCATCCTTCAGGAGGGAGCACTTCCTTTACAGTGTGAATGCTAGGAAATCCTAGCACAAGCTACCCCACATAAATAACTCATTTGGTAGAGGTAGATATTTCCTAATCTTCACTCTAGAACTTCAAATTTCCAAGTTTAAGATTTGGGGCCTTATTTCTTTAGAGGGATCTAGAGTGAACCTCATACAAACACAGAGGGAACCACACTCACTTCTCATCTGAATTTTCCAGGCAGCTTCTACTTCCCTCACCAGTATGAGTAGTTAATTAATTACTAATTAGTAAAATAATTAGTAAGCTAATAAATTAACTGACTTCAGTCAAGATTTACCATATGACTACCATATTCCAGGCACTGTGTTTGGAATGATAAATATAAAGGTGAACCAAATCTGCTTTGTCCCTACCCTACTGAAGCTTAGTCCAGTGGGACAGAAACAATAATCAAATAAAGGCACAATTGACAGGGGGACTTCTTTGCTTAGAGGTTTTGCATATTCTCCTCTTCCAGGAAATCTTTGCAGCACTTGCAAAGTTCTGAACAATCTTCCTGCCATTGGATGGAAAACAGAGAACACAAAATTCCTAATGACACTTTTGACATTCATCTGAAATGTAACATACTTCCTCCTTGTCTCTTACTGCTCAAACTGTACTGCTGTCAACATATTAAATAGTCTAGTTGAATCTTTGAGAATGTTAATCCCCCGTGAGTGGAAATGGATTGAATAAAGATTTTGGTGTGTTGGCCAACTAGAACGATCCACATAATAGCCAGTTCCCTCAATCCTTCCCATGTTTGGCGAATTCTGACTGGACATCCATATATGGAATCCTCTGCATATACAGTCATTGTGCAAAATCTTTTTCTCCCAGAGTACACAAGTAACTATTGGAACCTTATAAAATCATATATTATCATGTATGTGATATCAAGATTTCTGTTTTCTGAATTGAAAGGAAAAAATTCTTAATCACTACTCCCTAAAGAGGTAGTTCATCTAAGTGACTGCATATTTTTCAAAGTAAAAAGTACATGGATTTTATAATAATTTTCACAACGAACATATACAGTCAAGTCACCTGAACTCTCTATGCCTTCACTTTCTCATTTACAAAACAGGAATAACATTTTGTAAAATAACATAATTCATGTAAAACATTTGAAGCAGTATCTTGCACATAATACATATGCAATTATATTGTATTATTTATATTAAGTACATATTAATTGATATGTAACAAATACTGTGTACACTAATTCCAAGTGATAGTTCCCAAATATGTTAAATAAATTAAATTCATTTTTATAGACATACACCTTTTAAAATTCCCAGAAAGTCTCCTTAAACACAGAAGATATTTAACAAGTAAGCAGTTAATATATCCTTGAAAACATCAACTGTATTATTGTAATATGCATTGTCAGGATAGCATGTAAACCATTGCCTTTTATGCACACTCACAGCCATCATTTATGGGAAATAACTCTTCTATATTGTGAGCTCTACTTCATTTATCTTTCAGAATTTTTTAGAATAACTCCTTAAACATTTAAAAAAAGTAGCCCCATTTTGGCTTACCTTGGAGTTACTATGAAAAACATGAGTCAGCAAAGTTTTCAGCATCTATACACGTCCCTTCACACCAGTTTCATTTACATTTCTCTGTTGGCCACATTTTCCAGTCCTGTAATAAATATTAGAAATACAAATATGAATATATCCCCTCCCTGCCATAAGGACACATCATCCAACAGACAGATACCTATGAAAGAGCATCTAAAATAAAAAGAGGGAATTCTTGATTAGCATCACAAAATGTACACAGAATAAGCAGGATATATTTAATTAAACCGTACTGACTGAGCCAACCATAATGAACTATTGATAACACTGAAGATGTGCTCCAAAGGAGATAAGTTGAAGGGAGAGTATTTAAGGAAGAGTGAATAGCTCAGTTAAGGTAAGAAGATGTTAAAGTCTGTGCTGTGGTTGGGGGAGTAGTGAGTGCTTCCATCTGGCTCAGTGTTGAGCACCTTGGAGATGGGACAGGCAATAAAGCTGCAGTACAGATTGCAGTTGAGTGTGAATCCTATAAGAAAATGCTAATATTTATGAAAAGTATTTTATGTAAATTAATGTGGAAATAGACTATAGCATAGACAGCATGAGGTGAGAATTTAAATATGGAAATTGCAAATGAAACACTTAAAATTAGACATCGATAAACCAATAGTGGGAACAGACATTGGATTAATGGGATTAAGGAGAGAGAAAGGAAGAAAGATGTAACCAGATTTAGAGACTGATTGGACCTTGGAAGAGAAAGAAAAGGGAGAGAGAGAAACACGAGAGGATGAAAATTGTGACAGACTGAAATGATTTGGGATGGGAATTTTAGTTCTGCATATCTTGTATAATATGTAATACCCAGTCACAAATCAGATAATATACACTAACACTATTTCTATAATAATCAATTTATATTATATGCTCCATTTTCATTCTGCTACAGAGATAAACTTTCACATATCTTAGTTAATTCTAAAATAATATATCCTTTAGTTCAATATTCAATTATATTCATGTATAATTATCTCAGGCAATGCCAGAATACATTCAATCTTTCTTCTTTATTCAAACATTTTTTGTCTTCCTGGTATATTAGTTACATTTCTATTTTCACCAGGGTTTATATGTGTTTGTATTCCTATGATATCAAGAAGTATAGGAAGGGTGAATTGGCATATGGTCATGTAGATTTTAGGGAGGTTTAAACACATGGTGCATTTTTCAGCACACAGGAAGCTCAGAAATTGGGCTCACATGAAAATCATCTTCAGGGGAAATCTGAAGTGAACACTTTCACCCCTCATCCAGCCAGTGGGTGCAGGAGCTGCTCACACCAGCTTCTAAGGGCCAATTATATGCAACTCTTCCCATCTCCCTGTTTACTGGCTTCATATCAGTAGCTTGAAATCAGCAATGGTGAGACTTTCATGCTGAGGAAATTTTAGCAACCGCTACATGTAAGAATCCTCTTCCCTTACCACCAGAGCTGTTTGCTAAACATTTCCTAGCCTCCCCCAGCTATCCTACTTAGCCATTTCTCCATTCTTCTTCCAGGACTCAACAGCAACAAGCATGCTTGTGGGGTCTATCACTCAGAAAACCTCCAGTGACAGGTGGGTATCAGTTCTCTTAATTCATAAGCAATTCCTAAATTTCCCTGAAGTGTTTTCTCACATACTCACCCCTAATCTTTCTACTGGAAATCATTTATGGGAGGAAGGATAAACTTTTCTTCAACTCTGTCACAAAACTATTCTCTTCATGAAAACTTCATGGCAAAAGCCAGAGTGCCAGTTCTGAATCTGCCAAACTCTGTTTGACCTAATGAGTTAGAATTTAGTGATGTCCACCCCTCCCCTCACCCATGCTTAATTACATGTAGATGAGAAGAAATATATTCCATGTCCCCAGTTTCTGCCTTACATGAGATTTAAGTTTAACCTGATGATGAGAAATGCCACAGAAATATAGAATTCAGTTCAGTATACATAATGTATTTTATTTCTTAAGCTGTCATAAATGTTATTTATTTATTTATGTGTTACAGCACTTTATTTTTTTTAATTTTTATTTTATATTGGAGTATATTTGATTAACAATGGTGTGTTAGTTTCAGGTGTACAGCAAAGTGATTCAGTTATACATATACATGTATCTATTCTAAATGTTTTTTAAATTTTTATAAAAGCTAGTAAGAAAATCACCCAAATGTTCAACACTTTGAACATGTAAAAAATATTTTTTAATTAAATATTTTAATTTATTTAATAATATAATTGCACTCAGTGAGTACATACTCTATGTCAACTATTTGTTACATGCTGTATATGATTAGTGACCTCAAATGCCTAACCATTTAGTAAAGAAGACAAAATTTAACTACCCAAAGTTTAAATAATAAAAGAAGTTAAGTAAAAAAAAAAATCATTGAGAAGTTTAATAGATTAAGATACATATTTGGAAAATATAGGGCTTCAACTGGATCATGAATTATGTTTTATACAAGTAGAATGAGGAAGGGACTTCATAAATTAAGTCATTAGGTATACATGAAGACAATGAGGACCTTTGATGGACAAAAATAATGGGAGATTAGAGAGGAATTGGGAAATAACAGCTGTCAAAAGAATGAGTGAAAACTTTATGAAGTGTCTTTAAATGGAGAGAATTTAGGGCTTGATATGAAATGCCAAAATGGTATATTATAAATTATTAAGTGGCAGTAGCACTGTGAAAAGTGTTGTTAGGGGAATATTTCTTCTTCACTCTTGATATTATTTTCTGTGTGGAGGCAGCCTCTTCCTGCCCCTCGCTCCTTTGTTCCAGGGGTGCTGGATTTTATCTGATTGAGAAATTGAAAGAGAACATTTCACATAAGTTCACCTCTCCTCTGTTCTCTCTTGGCAGTAGGTCTAATTTATTCTCTTTTGTACTCTGGCTGAAGCTGCTACATTGGGGTCTGTGCCAATCTAGTGCTGCCTCTGTCTGGGTTGGTAAATCTGTCATGCTCTTGGGTTAAGTGTCAGGCACATTTGACTCTAATATTAACTAGATTCTCCAACATTGTCTGCATTATTATATTGATATTTTGCTCTCTAATTTGCGTTATGCTTTTGCCAAATTTTAAAATTTGTTGAGAATTTGAGAAGGGAAGAAGGATACTCTTTTTTGGACCAGATAGCAGACCCCAACATCAGGGTGTTAGGAAGAATAGTCTCATAAATTCGTAAACTGAGCCAAGTAGGAAATGAAAGGCAAAAATGCAGCTAAGCAGCTAATTAATAAAGTATTTCAGTGTTCAGTGATAAGGAAAATTGGACATGGTAGTGGCTTTAAGAATAAAGATGAAAAAGCATATTTGGAAAAAGAAGCAGAAAAAGAAATTTTGTATGAAAGAATATGTAGAATTTGAGTAATAAGAAGGTGATTTTCCCAAATCAGATTGTTTCCTTCTAGTGTTACCTTCTGTAATGGGTGCTTAAATAAATCAGAAAGGTTTTGTCATGTTAACAGGATAACTGAGACCATAAAAACATATAACGATAATAATGATATTTAATTATAACCTACTATGTGCCAGATTTTTTCCTAGGCAATATTACTAGTTTCATTATAGCTAGTTCAAATGCTTCCAACAACGTGTATAAATTAATTACACGTTTGTATGCACAGTAAGGGTAAGAAGCTCTTCTTCACCACTAGAATAATGCTAATAATAATTTTTTTTTTAATTTGCAGAAACCACTAACAACATAATGTCTGGGTGGAAACATGAATATAGTTATGAGAATACACTGGTGTTTAACTCTCTTCTTACCCTGGCACAGTTTTCTAATAGATTCAGAGGAGATAGAAGTTTTAGTTTCATTAAGAAATACTCAGCTTCTCAGTTTCTGACACTGGCAGAATTGTAGTGGTTAGCAAATGAGATGAGTAAATAAATGAACTCTGTGAAGATGAGGAAAGGCCAGGATGAAATGGGAGAGACCGAGTTACATATTTACAAACTGAAAGAGACTATTGGGAGGCAGAGTCAAGATGGTGGTGTGGAAAGACGTGGAGTTCACGTCTCCCCACAACTAGGGTACCTGCCGGACGCTGGTGGGGGACCTCGACACCCAAGGAGACAGGAGGAACCCCTGAGTGATAGGGTAGGATGTGGTGGGGGGAGAAAGGAGGGAGGAGAAGTGGAGGCTGGACAGGACTGGCGCCCCTGAGGGGTGGCTGGGAGAGGGGAGGGGTTCCCATGACTGGAGGGACCCTCAGGGGCATGGAGAATCAGGGGGCAGCATGCCTAGTGTTTCCCCTGCCCAATCGGACCCCAAGAAGCTTGCTGGACTCCCGGCCTGGGTCCTCCACACTCCGAGGACCATCTGGGCCTTGCTGACCCTAGTGGCATAGGAGGGAGGCAGGGGGAGAAGAGGAGAGGCTGTCAGGGAGGGGCCCTCTGGGATCGGAGGATCAGGGGAGGCATGGAGGGCATTCTAATTTATAGAATTATTGAAAGAAAATGCAAAAATTGTATGTGTTAAGATTTCATTTTGTGTGTAACAGAGTTTTCTGAAGGAACCAGAGAAACTGGAATGTGAGTCTTCTCAATGCCCCCATACAGGGAGAGATTGTTGATGGATGAAAAAGGCTCTCACCCGGGGCTTCCCTGGTGGTGCAGTGGTTGAGAGTCCGCCTGCGATGCAGAGGACACGGGTTCGTGCTCCGGTCTGGGAAGATCCCACATGCCGCGGAGCGGCTGGGCCTGTGAGCCATGGCCGCTGGGCCTGTGCGTCCGGAGCCTGTGCTCCGCAACGGGAGAGGCCACAACAGTGGGAGGCCCGCGTACCACAAAAAAAAAAAAAAAAAAAAAAGGCTGTCATCCAATTCTTTGGCAGGATATCAGTGTCCTAGTAGTTTAAAGACATACTTAGGAAAATGCAAAGACTTTACACTTTGCAATGGACAGAGGATTAATCTCCAGAATATATAAGTAGCTCATGCAGCTCAATATCAAAAAAGCAAACAACCCAATCCAAAAATGGGTGGGAAACCTAAATAGACATTTCACCAAAGAAGACATACAGATGGCCAAGAGGCACATGAAAAGATGCCCAATGTCACTATTAGAGAAATGCAAATCAAAACTACAGGGCTTCCCTGGTGGCGCAGTGGTTGAGAGTCTGCCTGTCGATGCAGGGGACACGGGTTCGTGTCCCGGTCCGGGAAGATCCCACATGCCGCAGAGCGGCTGGGCCCGTGAGCCATGTCCGCTGAGCCTGCACATCCAGAGCCTGTGCTCTGCAACGGGAGAGGCCACAACAGTGAGAGGCCCGCGTACCGCAAAAACAACAACAACAACAAAAAAACTACAGTGAGGTATCACCTCACACCAGTCAGAATGGCCATCATCAAAAAATCTACAAACAATAAATGCTGGTAGGGTGTAGAGAAAAGGGAACCCTTTTGCACTGTTGTTGGGAATGTAAATTGATACAGCCACTATGGAGAATGGTATGGAGGTTACTTAAGAAACTAAAAATACAGCTGCCATATGACCCAGCAATCCTGGGCATATACCCTAAGAAAACCATAATTCAATAGGACACATGTACCCCAATGTTCACTGCAGCACTATTTACAATAGTCAGGACATGGAAACAACCTAAATGTCCAATGACAGATGAATGGATAAAGAAGATGTGGTACATATATACAATGGAATATTGCTCAGACATAAAAAGGAACAAAATTGGGTTATTTGTAGAGATGTGGATGGACCTAGAGCCTGTCATACAGAGTGAAGTAAGCCAGAAAGAGAAAAGCAAATATTGTATATTAACGCCTATATGTGGAATCTAGAAAAATGGTACAGATGAACCTATTTGCAGGGCAGGAATAGAGACGCAGACATAGAGAATGGACATGTGGACATGGGGGGGGAAGGGGAAGGTGGGACGATTTGGGAGATTAGGTTTGACATAAATACCCTACCATATGTAAAATAGATAGCTAGTTGGAGCTATCTATATAGCACAGGGAGCTTAGCTCAGTGCTCTGTGATTACCTGAATGGGTGGGATGAGGGTTGTGGGAAGGAAGTCTCAGAGGGAGGGGATATAGTTGATTCACTTCATTGTACAGCAGAAACTAACATCATTGTAAAGCAATTATACTCCAATAAGAAAAAAAAAACTGAAAGAAAAAGCAAGTTGGAAAAGGCTTTTAGTCTGTGACTACAGATACCATTAGCACCTCCTGGACACAGTGTATTTACCCCTTTCACATCCTAGTGTTATCAAGAGAAAAACAGTTTGGCTGCAACATAAATCATCGTTTGATGGTATGTAAGCCAATTAAATATTCTGCCTTGTACCAGATTATATATCTCAGTCAAAATTGAAATCCATGTCCTGGAAATTTTTTGTTTATATTTTGTGAAATCATAAATATTAAAATATAAGTTATCTTAACCCAAAAGTCCCATAGACAAGAAAAAAAATGAATAAGACCTCGGTAAAATTAGGTTGTGAATAAAAACTGTTGCTGTTTAATATTGATTAGGGGTACAGACTCTGGAGCTAGACTACCCGAGATTAAATCACAGCTCTGAACTACTCGGCTGTATAACCTTAGGCAATTTGCCTCTCTGTTCCTTCATCTCCTCATCTAAAAAAGAAGGGTACCTGCATAGTTTTCTGTTTTGGGTGATTATCAGGAGTTGCTTGGCAGCGAAATTCATGCCTCAACCTGAGGCCTGCAATACAGAATTTAAATCGAACCAAAAATCTTGTTACAATATTAAATTGATACACATGAAAGTTGAAATGCTGTTGGAATCAGCTCAAAATGATGATTATTTTTTCTGATCACTCTGCTTTCCTGATTTTAGATTTGTTACTTGAGATTTCAATAGGGATTTATAGCACAAATGTTTTTTTCCTTCTTATATTTTCACTATTTAAAGGCAATGATAAAATGAAAAAACATAGAAACTAAAATCAGTGATTATTAGTAGTACTTGGATCAATTATGGACACTAGGAAAGGAAATAAATTATAAAGGAAGCATCTGAATATGCATGCATACTGTCTATATATGTACACATATGTACTTTAGTAAGCATTCTTATTCTTTTCATTGTAGGGAGTTGGGTCATTTCACTCATCAGTCACAATCATGTCAGTACACTCATCAATGCAGAGTAGTCAGATTTAGTGTATCGATTATGCAACTCTTAAAGAATATTAGTATAATTGAAAAAGTCAAATAAAAAAATCCAAATTCTCAATTCTCCTCATGATTCAAAAAGCAGAGAGGATTTATAAATAAATTACATAAAAATCAGGAAATGTTTCTGTGCTGCATAAGCACTTTAAGAAATTTTTTTTAAAATTTACTTCATTGCTCATTGACATGTTTGGTAAATACAAAACTGGTATTTTCTCAACCATCTTGGTCAAGACCTACGTAGGCACATATACAACTGACCAAAAATGTTAATTTTCAGATAAAAGGTATTTATACAAGCAATAGCAAAGCATTTGTCCTTAAGTTTTTCCTGTTGAAATGTATATTTATAAATATACATTCTAAAGTTAAAATATACATCAGCAAACTTTATATTAATAGTTATGGGGAAAAAAGTGACTCTTCATGTTCTGCAGAGAGAACAGATTGATATCATAAACTTCTGATTATAATACTGGCAAAAACACTCTGAAATATCATAGTAAGTGAAAAAGTCATCTGATTATTTAGTGAACATATTCTATCTCATGTAACAGCATAAATGGATATCACATTTGCTAGAATTTAAGAATTAATTGGAGGAAAGTAACTGCTCTTTTCTATTACTCTTTAACTGTATCTTTAGTAGTAGTTTGTGCTATAATTTGGGCAATTTGCATATGTTTTATTTTCCCTCCATCTCCTGCTTCCAGAGCACTATTTCCCTTTGATTGAGGAGTTGCCGTGACAGAAGATAATGAAGCTCATGGCATTCAGCGGGTAGCCTGTCACTGCTGACTCTGGCTGCTGCCTTTTTCTTTCTTTGCACTCCTCTGATTTTTCCAGGCACAATGAGAAACAATTATTAAAGCCGTGCACCACTCTAAAATATTATACCACCAAATGGTTATTTTTTAAGAGCCTTTCAATCTTGTAAGTCTCTGTTTATCCTTAGAAGTGGTAAATTTTATCATTATTTTCTATTCAATCTTCAGCATAGGGATGAGAGATTGTTTTGTGCCTTGGAGGAGGCAATCTTTTTTTTTTTTTGGTGGTACGCGGGCCTCTCACTGCTGTGGCCTCTCCCTGTGCGGAGCACAGGCTCCGGACGCGCAGGCTCAGCGGCCATGGCTCACGGGCCCAGCCGCTCCGCCGCATGTGGGATCTTCCCAGACTGGGGCACGAACCCGCGTCCCCTGCATCGGCAGGCGGACTCTCAACCACTGCGCCACCAGGGAAGCCCGGAGGAGGCAACCTTATACTGTGCACAATTTATATAACTTCTTATGTTGGTCCTCATCACATCAATCAAAAACCTTTTGCACCTTGTACCTTCTACCTGAAGTCTTCCTCTATTGACCTGGTATGTTGTGAATTCCTGTGTCAGGAACCACTAACCTTTTTGAGAGGATGATCTCGTAGACGTGATTAGTGTCTACCGGAATCCAGTTCTCATTCTCTTTCTGTCACAGGAAAGACTATACTTTTCAGGCCACTTGCATATGAGAATGGTTCAGAAAATTACCCTGACCAATGAAATATGAGGGAATATGATATCTATCATTTCTAGACTATGAAAATGTCACAGATGATTCCCCACGTTTTCTCTCCTCCATGGCAACCAAGGAGGACAGGTGTACTGACGATGCAGCTGTACATTTGATACTTCCATCAGTCTGTGTGAAGCTGAGATACATTGCCCCTCCCAGACACACACACCATTATTTACACGTGTAGGACATATAGTGTAAGTAATCAATTATCTTTTGTTTGTTAAAGCCACTGAAATTTCAGCATAAGTGTATCTAATACAGAGTAGCTATTTTCCCTTTATCTAAAGAATTAAGGTCACTAGGCAGCATAAATCTTATGGACAACCTAGAAATACTTAGCAAGACATATAGGTATGGCAGGATTAAAATGTCCCACTATTTGTTGCCCTTCCCCTCTCTACAAAGCAAATTCCTAGAGATAACCAAAGAACAAGGGAATAAAGTGTGTGTCAAAGAGGTATAAATAAGAACTTGACCTATCAATAGATTAAGAGGCAGTGGGAAAATTTGGAAAGAGGACAGGGTTTGGATTCTAACCCTACTAACTGAAGCCTGTGTTCCATTCAACAAGTTTGACAAAAGTAACTGATCCATAGATTGTTGTAAACAATTAAGCATAATGAACGAAATGTAATCTGCAAAAGCCCCTAAAAGATAGGGGTTAGACATTCAAAACATGATAGCAATTATTATTACTATTATTGTTAGGCTAATAGTCCCATTTGTATATTAAGATAGACAGGCTAATTAGTATAAAATAACAATATATAAAAACTCTCATCCCTTCCCAATGGTAAGAAGTGTTCTTTTCCACTAGTTTAAGATTTTTTTTTAATGTAAAAGTTTAGAGTACTCCCAGGTTTGCTGTTTATTTTAATGCTTCCTTAAGGGTCAGGCAGCACATAGTTGAAAAAATGGTGAGTTCTCATTAACTTATTTGAACTCTCCAACAAAATTTCAGCCTTGAGAAGAAACCCAGGGAGCCAAGGGACTGCTTGGAAATCAAATTGCTTGGCTTGCTTCTGGTCCTAACTTACCCTCTAATTTGTGCTGAGTGTATACTAAAATGAGAAGAGGGGGAAAAAAATTTGCCCGATAGCAACTACAAATTCAGGAGACATAAAATTAGATTATGTATTCTTCGAGGATGGAGACCATATGTCATTAATCTTTGTCCCTTAACATATAACATTGCTCACACATTGTGATAAATAATAAAAATATTGTAAATAATGTTGCAAGTGCAGTACATCATTTATGATATATCTTCTAAGGTTTTATAGGTTCTTTTTCAAAGTTCCTCATTTTTTCCCTTTACATACTTTTTAAATTCCATAAAGTTAAGATGAATTTTATTAATTTCTTTTAAATGCTCTTGAGTTTAGTTTTGCAATACCTACATCACATAACCATCACACATAGGTAAACATATACAAAATTAAAGCATAATCTTTACGTCTTGTTTTCCAAAAATGCAGGATTTTCATTGTGTCATTCATTGTCTCTAGACTCACACTTCATTGACCAATTTCCATCCTGAGGCCTTTGCAAGAAAAATATAACTAACTCCTATATACAGCACAAATAGACATAAGAGAAACAAAAATTAAATATAATAATATATTTCACCATATGTTTTCTATAAGCAGTAATGCTTTAGGTAAGCTTTTTGTAAAGAAACAACAAAATTTTTTTGAAATTAAAAACAACAAAAATTTTATAAATCCCTCTGTATTCTTTGATTTTAACTTAGTAGCAAATAACAATGCTGAGAATCAATCATGCAAGAAAATACTGTATAATCAGTGATTCAAAATTATGACCATTTAGTATCTGTTTGTCTTCTCTGGGAAATGTCAGCAAACATAATTTTACATTCAAGTGCCAAATTCACAACAACCTCACATAAAAAGTCACATTTACTGGTCCTATTTTGACAGTTTTAGCAAAAATTGATTGACTATATTGAAGTACATTTTTTTCCTCTCAACATAACTTTATTTGTATTTGAGATACTGCAGTAAAGCAATTCTTAAACCTGACAACTGCCTTGCAATAAGAGCTTGCTCCTGAGACTCTGAAAGGAACTCTTTGCAATCGTCTCAAATAGGACATGAAAGTAACGTGCTTAGTCATCTGACACAACATCCATAACTTACGAAGATGCAACTGAGACACGATAAATTCAGCTACTTCAAAATTTTTCTTACACAATTTATTTTTTGAAAGTTCACTTTGGAAGCCTAGAATTGATAATGACATTAATTTGATTGAAAAAGACTTTTTTGCCAAGAGGACCTTTGTTTCTTACTTGGAGATAGATAGATGATAAATAGATAGATAGACAGACAGATAGATAGATAGAAAGAAAGAAAGATATAGGGATAATATATCTCAATTTTTATCACTTGGGTTTTCTTAAGAGTGTGGACCATAAAGTCATTACATCCAAAGGGTGAAGATTCAAGAGTATTATAAGTATCCTAAGCCATTTTCTGGTCCTAGTTAATCTTATTTTCATAAAAATTGATAAGCATGCTTTTTTGAGTTCTATATTTTCCAATCATAGCTTTTCTATTAAAATTCATGTGTGTGGGCTTCCCAGGTGGTGCAGTTGTTGAGAGTCCACCTGCCGATGCAGGGGACACGGGTTCGTGCCCCGGTCCGGGAAGATCCCACATGCCACGGAGCGGCTGGGCCCGTGAGCCATGGCCGCTGAGCCTGTGCGTCCAAAGCCTGTGCTCCGCAACAGGAGAGGCCACAACAGTGAGAGGCCCGCGTACCGCCAAAAAAAAAAAAAAAAAATTCACTTGTGTTATTTATGTGTGTGTGTGTGTGTGTGTGTGTATGTGTGTGTGAGTACATAGTGTGTTGAATTTAATGGTAACTGCAACACTTGATTACTGATTTTCTGCAACTTGCTTGAACTCTATATGGCTCAGTATCTTCACCTATAAAATAGGGTTTGTGAAAGTCACTGATCCAAGGATTTTTCATGAAAATTAAATGAGATTATGAGCCAAAATACTTAATTCATTTCTTAGCAATTGGGAACAATGACTCTTTGCTATCACTATTACCAATATTTTATTTTCTCTAAGTTTCACAATGTATGTACTGTTTTACAATGTATGACAGATGGTTGCTTTTTTTTCAAATGCTTACTCTACCTAGTGATTTAATTTTCTATTCTAAAATCTCCTCTGATCTTTCAGAGAGTTTCAACTTTTGTAATTTTAAAATTCTGAACAATTTCCTGGACCCAACAAAAGTATTTATATATTTTTATAGCTACATTGTTTGTCTTTATTTGTTCTTGTTAGCTTAAATTTTACAATATTATTACAACCATTTAAAACATATCTGAGTAAATCTATTGATATAGAAATACTTTTCTTATATTGAAACATGTTATTTACTCAATCTATTTAGGTAAGTTTTATGCAATTTAAGCTGTTAAACTTATCAACCAGTTTAGGTCTAAATTTCCAGAAAGTGCACAAGGAAAAAAAAGAACAAATGACTAAGAATCTTATATTCACAAAAACTATATTCCAAAACTGAAGGCAAAAATAAAGATTACCAGATAAACAAATAGAGAATTCACTGCTAGCAATTTACCTTAGAAGAACCCCTACAGGATGTTCTTCAGGATAAAGAACTAATATCAGACAATCATCCAAATCTACAAAAATAAAGAGAGACACTAAAAGTATATATTTAGGTAATTATTAAAGTGGCAGATATAAACACAACCCCTACCAATAATAACATTAAATGTGAATATATCTCTGGCTTTTGATTTAATTGCTTAATATATTTAATGTTATTATTTTTATGGGTTTATTTTTGTCTCCCATTTATTAGTTTTAGATTGTTTTGATGGTTGCACAATTTTGTTAATATACTAAAAACTAATTAAAATTGGCACTAAATAGGGGAATTATTATGGGAATTCTATCTTTATAAAGCTGTTAAGAATAAATATATGGAGAGAGAGGGGGAAGATGGCAGAAGAGTAAGACGTGGAGATCACCTTCCTCCCCACAGATACACCAGAAATACATCTACACATGGAACAACTCCTACAGAATACCCACTGAACGCTGGCAAAAGACCTCAGACCTCCCAAAAGGCAAGAAACTCCCCACGTACTTGGGTAGGGCAAAAGAAAAAAGAATAAACAGAGACAAAAGAATAGGGACGGGACCTGCACCAGTGGGAGGGAGCCGTGAAGGAGGAAAGTTTTCCACACACTAGAAGCCCCTTCACAGGGGGAGACTGCGGGTGGCGGAGTGGGGGTAGCTTCGGAGTCGCAGAGGAGAGCGCAGCAACAGGGGTGCAGAGGTCAAAGTGGAGAGATTCCCGCACAGAGGTTCGGCGCCGACCAACACTCACCAGCACGAGAGGCTTGTCTGCTCACACACTGGGGCGGGCGGGGCTGTGAGGTGAGGCTCGGGCTTCGGTCGGAGCACAGGGAGAGGACTGGCGGCGTGAACACAGCCTGAAGGGGTTAGTGCACCACGGCTAGATGGGAGGGAGTCCGGGGAAAAGTGTGGACCTGCCGAAGAGGGAAGAGACTTTTTCTTCCCTCTTTTCTGGTGCGCTAGGAGAGGGGATTAAGAACGATGCTTAAAGGAGCTCCAGGGACAGGCGCAAGCCGCGGCTAACAGCGCGGACCCCAGAGACGGGCATGAGACGCTAAGGCTGCTGCTGCCGCCACCAAGAAGCCTGTGTGCGTGCACAGGTCACTCTCCACACCTCCCTTCCGGGGAGGCTGTGCAGCCCACCACTGCCAGGGTCCCGGGATCCAGGGACAACTTCCCCGGAAGAACGCACGGCGTGCTGCAGGCTGGTGCAACGTCATCCTGGCGCAACGTCATGCCGGCCTCTGCCGCCGCAGGCTCGCCCCGCACTCCGTGCCCCTCCC
>NW_020837946.1:40313955-40319705 GCF_003676395.1 Aethalodelphis obliquidens | reverse complement strand
CGGCCTGAGTGAGCCAGAGCCTGCGAATCAGCGGCTTCGTTAACCCCATCCTGTCTGAACGCAGAACAGACGCCCTCCGGTGACGTACACGCAGAGGCGGGGCCAAATCCAAAGCGGAAACTCAGGAGCTGTGCGAACAAAGAAGAGAAAAGGAAATCTCTCCCAGAAGCCTCAGGAGCAGCAGATTAAATTTCCACAATCAACTTCATGTACCCTGCATCTGTGGAATACCTGAATACACAACAAATCATCCCAAATTGAGGAGGTGGACTTTGGGAGCAAGATTTATTATTTTTTCCACTTTTCCTCTTTTTGTGAGTGTGTATGTGTATGCTTCTGTGTGAGATTCTGTCTGTATACTTTGCTTTCACCATTTGTCCTAGGGTTCTATCCATCCGTTTTTGTTTTTTTAAAAAATTTTTTTCTTAATAATTATTTTTAAATTATTTTATTTTATTTTACCTTACTTTATTTTATTTTCTTTTATCCTCTTTCTTCCTTTCTTTCTTTCTCTCTTTCTCTCCTCTCTTTCTTTCTTTCTTTCTTTGCTTCTTTCTTTCTACTTTTTCTCCCTTTTATTCTGAGCCATGTGAACGAAAGGCTCTTGGTGCTGCAGCCAGGAGTCAGTGCTGTGCCTCTGAGGTGGGAGAGCCAACTTCAGGACACTGGTCCACAAGAGGCCTCCCAGCTCCACGTACTATCAAATGGCAAAAATCTCCCAGAGATCTCCATCTCAACACCAACACCCAGCTTCACTCAACGACCAGCAAACTACAGTGCTGGACACCCTATGCCAAACAACTAGCAAGACAGGAACACAGCCCCACCCATTAGCAGAAAGGCTGCCTAAAATCATAATAAGTCCACAGACACCCCAAAACACACCACCATATGTGGGCCTGCCCACCAGAAAGACAAGATCCAGCCTCATCCACCAGAACACAGGCACTAGTACCCTCAACCAGGAAGCCTACACAACCCACTGAACCAACTTTAGCAACTGGGGACAGGCACCAAAAACAACGGGAACTACGAACCTGTGGCCTGCAAAAACGAGACCCCAAACACAGTAAGATAAGTAAAATGAGAAGACAGAAAAACACACAGCAGATGAAGGAGCAAGATAAAAACCCACCAGACCTAACAAATGAAGAGGAAATAGGCAGTCTACCTGAAAAAGAGTTCAGAATAATGATAGTAAAGATGATCCAAAATATTGGAAATAGAATAGAGAAAATGCAAGAAACGTTTAACAAGGACCTAGAAGAACTAAAGATGAAACAAGCAATGATGAACAACACAATAAATGAAATTAAAAATACTCTAGAAGGGATCAATAGCAGAATAACTGAGGCAGAAGAACGGATAAGTGACCTGGAAGATAAAAGAGTGGAAGTAACTACTACAGAGCAGAATAAAGAAAAAAGAATGAAAAGAACTAAGAACAGTCTCAGAGCCCTCTGGGACAACATTAAATGCACCAACATTCGAATTATAGGGGTTCCAGAAGAAGAAGAGAAAAAGAAAGGGACTGAGAAAATATTTGAAGAGATTATAGTTGAAAACTTCCCTAATATGGAAAAGGAAATAGTTAATCAAGTCCAGGAAGCACAGAGAGTCCCATACAGGATAAATCCAAGGAGAAATACGCCAAGACACATATTAATCAAACTGTCAAAAATTAAATACAAAGAAAACATATTAAAAGCAGCAAGGGAAAAACAACAAATAACACACAAGGGAATCCCCGTAAGGTTAACAGCTGATCTTTCAGCAGAAACTCTGCAAGGCAGAAGGGACTGGCAGGACATATTTAAAGTGATGAAGAACAAAAACCTACCACAAAGATTACTCTACCCATCAAGGATCTCACTCAGATTTGATGGAGAAATTAAAACCTTTACAGACAAGCAAACGCTGAGAGAGTTCAGCACCACCAAACCAGCTTTACAACAAATGCTAAAGGACCTTCTCTAGGCAAGAAACACAAGAGAAGGAAAAGACCTACAATAACACACCCAAAACAATTAAGAAAATGGGAATAGGAACATACATATCAATAATTACCTTAAATGTAAACGGATTAAATGCTCGCACCAAAAGACACAGACTGACTAAATGAATACAAAAACAAGACCCATATATATGCTGTCTACAAGAGACCCACTTCAGACCTAGAGACACATACAGACTGAAAGAGAGGGGATGGAAAAAGATATTCCATGCAAATGGAAACCAAAAGAAAGCTGGAGTAGCAATTCTCATATCAGACAAAACAGACTTTAAAATAAAGACTATTAGAAGAGACAAAGAAGGACACTACATAATGATCAAGGGATCGATCCAAGAAGAAGATATCACAATTGTAAATATTTATGCCCCCAACATAGGAGCACCTCAATACATAAGGCAAATACTAACAGCCATAAAAGGGGAAATTAACAGTAACACAGTCATAGTAGGGGACTTTAACACCCCACTTTCACCAATGGACGGATCATCCAAAATGAAAATAAATAAGGAAACACAAGCTTTAAATGATACATTAAACAAGATGGACTTAATGGATACTTATAGGACATTCCATCGAAAAACAACAGAATACACTTTCTTCTCAAGTGCTCATGGCACATTCTCCAGGGTATATCATATCTTGATTCACAAATGAATCCTTGGTAAATTTAAGAAAATTGAAATCATATCAAGTATCTTTTCCTACAATGCTATGAGACTAGACATCAATTACAGGAAAAAAAATCTGTAAAAAATACAAACACCTGGAGGCTAAAGAATACACTACTAAATAACCAAGAGAACACTGAAGAAATCAAAGAGGAAATCAAAAAATACCTAGAAACAAATGACAATGGAGACACGATGACCCAAAACCTATGGGATGCAGCAAAAGCAGTTCTAAGAGGGAAGTTTATAACAATACAATCCTACCTTAAGAAACAGGAAACATCTCGAATAAACAACCTAACCTTGCACCTAAAGCAATTCGAGAAAGAAGAACAAAAGAACCCCAAAGTTAGTAGAAGGAAAGAAATTATAAAGATCAGATCAGAAATAAATGAATAAGAAATGAAGGAAACGATAGCAAAGATCAATAAAACTAAAAGCTGGTTCTTTGAGAAGATAAAAAAAATTGATAAACCATTAGCCGGACTCATCAAGAAAAAAAGGCAGAAGAGGGCTTCCCTGGTGGCGCACTGGTAGTGAGTCCGCCTGCTGATGCAGGGGACACGGGTTCATGCCCCGGTCCAGGAAGATCCCACATACTGTGGAGCGGCTGGGCCCGTGAGCCATGGCCGCTGAGCCTGTGCGTCTGGAGCCTGTGCTCGTCATCGGGAGAGGCCAAAACAGTGAGAGGCCTGCGTACCACAAAAAAAGAAAAAAAAAATGCAGAAGACTCAAATCAACAGAATTAGAAATGAAAAAGGACAAGTAACAACCTACACTGCAGAAATACAAAAGATCATGAGAGATTACTACAAGCAACTCTATGCCAATAAAATGGACAACCTGGAAGAAATGGACAAATTCTTAGAAATACACAACCTGCCAAGACTGAATCAGGAAGAAATAGAAAATATGAACAGACCAATCACAAGCACTGAAATTGAAACTGTGATTAAAAATCTTCCAACAAACAAAAGCCCAGGACCAGATGGCTTCACACTCGAATTCTATCAAACATTTAGAGAAGAGCTAAAACCTATCCTTCTCAAACTCTTCCAAAATATAGCAGAGGGAGGAACACTCCCAAACTCATTCTACGAGGCCACCATCACCCTGACACCAAAATCAGACAAGGATGTCACAAAGAAAGAAAACTACAGGCCAGTATCACTGATGAACATAGATGCAAAAATCCTCAACAAAATACTAGCAAACAGAATCCAACAGCACATTAAAAGGATCATACACCATGATCAAATGGGGTTTATTCCAGGAATGCAAGGATTCTTCAATATACTCAAATCAATCAATGTGATACAACATATTAACAAATTGAAGGAGAAAAACCATATGGGCATCTCAATAGATGCAGAGATCGCTTTCGACAAAATTCAACACCCATTTATGATAAAAACCCTCCAGAAAGTAGGCATAGAGGAAACTTTCCTCAACATAATAAAGGCCATATATGAAAAGTCCACAGCAAACATCATCCTCAATGGTGAAAAACTGAAAGCATTTCCACTAAGATCAGGAACAAGACAAGGTTGCCCACTCTCACCACTCTTATTCAACATAGTTTTGAAGTTTTAGCCACAGCAATCAGAGAAGAAAAGGACATAAAAGGAATCCAAATTGGAAAAGAAGAAGTAAAGCTGTCAATGTTTGCAGATGACATGACACTATACACAGAGAATCCTAAAGATGCTACCAGAAAACTACTAGAGCTAATCAATGAATGTGGTAAAGTAGCAGGATACAAAATAAACGCACAGAAATCACTGGCATTCCTATACACTAATGATGAAAAATATGAAAGTGAAATCAAGAAAATACTCCCATTTACCATTGCAACAAAAAGAATAAAATATCTAGGAATAAACCTACCTAAGGAGACAAAAGACCTGTATGCAGAAAATTATAAGACACTGATGAAAGAAATGAAAGATGATACAAACAGATGGAGAGATATACCATGTTCTTGGATTGGAAGAATCAACATTGTGAAAATGAATATACTATGCAAAGCAATCTACAGATTCAATGCAATCCCTATCAACCTAACACTGGCATTTTTCACAGAACTAGAACAAAAAATTTCACAATTTGTATGTAAACACAAAAGACCCTGAATAGCCAAAGCAATCTTGAGAATGAAAAACGGAGCTGGAGGAATCAGGCTCCCTGACTTCAGACTATGCTACAAAGCTACAGTAATCAAGACAGTATGGTACTGGCACAAAAACAGAAATATAGATCAATGGATAGAAAGCTCAGAGATAAAGCACATATGGTGACCATATCTTTGATAACAGAGGCAGGAATGTACAGTGGAGAAAGGACAGCCTCTTCAATAAGTGGTGTTGGGAAAACTGGACAGGTACATGTAAAAGTATGAGATTAGGTCACTCCCTAACACAAAACACAAAAATAAGCTCAAAATGGATTAAAGCCTAAATGTAAGGCCAGAAACTATCAAACTCTTAGAGGAAAACATAGGCAGAACACTCTATGACATAAATCACAGCAAGATCCTATTTGACCCACCTCCTAGAGAGATGGAAATAAAAACAAAAATAAACAAATGGGACCTAATGAAACTTCAAAGCTTTTACACAGCAAAGGAAACCATAAACAAGACCAAAAGACAACCCTCAGGATGGGAGAAGGTATCTGCAAATGAAGCAACTGACAAAGGATTAATCTCCAAAGTTTACAAGCAGCTCATGCAGCTCAATAACAAAAAACAAACAACCCAATCCAAAAATGGGCAGAAGACCTAAATAGACATTTCTCCAAAGAAGATATACAGATTGCCAACAAACACATGAAAGAATGCTCAACATTATTAATCATTAGAGAAATGCAAATCAATACTACAATGAGATATGATCTCACAGCAGTCAGAATGGCCATCATCAAAAAATCTAGAAACAATAAATGCTGGAGAGGGTGTGGAGAAAAGGGAACACTCTTGCACTGCTGGTGGGAATGTGAATTGGTACAGCCACTATGGAGAACAGTATGGAGGTTCCTTAAAAAACTACAAATAGAACTACCATATGACC
>NW_020837946.1:40290356-40313945 GCF_003676395.1 Aethalodelphis obliquidens | reverse complement strand
AGAGTCTGTCACACAGAGTGAAGTAAGTCAGAAGGAGAAAGACAAATTCCATATGCTAACACATATATATGGTATTTAGGAAAAAAAAATGTCATGAAGAATCTAGGGGTAAGACAGGAATAAAGACACAGACCTACTAGAGAACGGACTTGAGGATATGGGGAGTGGAAGGGTAAGCTGTGACAAAGTGAGAGAGTGGCATGGACATATACACACTACCAAACGTAAAATAGATAGCTAGTGGGAAGCAGCCGCATAGCACAGGGAGATCAGCTCGGTGCTTTGTGACCACCTAGAGGGGTGAGATATGGAGAGTGGGAAGGAGGGAGACGCAAGAGAGAAGAGAAATGGCGACATATGTATATGTATAACTGATTCACTTTGTTATAAAGCAGAAACTAACACACCATTGTAAAGCAATTATACTCCAATAAATATGTAAAAAAATAGTTGTGGCAAAATACAAAAAAAAAAAAAGAATATATGAATAAATGGAAGGGAACATATTAGTACTGGTAGGCATTGCTATCTTGTAATAATGTGGCATTATACATTATGTTTAGAAATTATAATTACTAATTTAATTTCAGGCAATGTCTCACTTTCCATATAATGCCACTAAGTGGAACTGTATGTAACTCTGTGGAAGATGAAATGGTTTGAGGGTGGTGTGTTGTATATAAGTCTGTTTTTTTTTATTTCCAGATTTTTGTTTTTTACCTCTTAATACTCATTTTTCTAGCTTGCTCCAGTTTTTCAATTCACTTCCTTTTTAATTCATCTGAGAATTCTAATTAAGACTTTTTAAGTTGCATTCAAAGTTTGAATTAACTACGTGAAAGGGGGCATTTGCTCTCATACTAATCTTGAAACCCTTCTTTCTAGATCTTCTTTATATAACAGAACTTTTAGCATATTTAGACCTGTACAAAGAAATTTCTCCAATTTTTTATGTAAATATTTTGTGCTATTTAACTGTTTCATGGTGCATCCTTGCCCTCAGTTTCTGCTGCTTTTATATTAGGAGGTGTCCTGGGTTCTAGCTGAACAATTAATTATTCTATTCATTTTCCAGGATTTCTTTCCCTCTTGTGCTTTTGAATTATGTCTCTTCCTCATTGTTTGTATATTTTCTTAAAATTTCTGATCAGTTAGTTGTCATCAGCAGCATTATCCTTATCATAATCTACTATAGAGATATTAATTAGTATGTTTCAGGCACTCTCCTTTATTTTATTTTTGCCTTCATAAACAATCTGAAGTCTTGGAACAGTCCAGTGAGAAAAGTACTTAAAATTCCATTTATAATTTGGGAAATCTGGGCTAGAGAAGTGAAGGATTCTGTCTTAGATGACATAGCTGTTAAGTGGTAGACATGGTACTAAAATGTCGCTCTGTCTGGTTATTAAGTTCAAGCTATTTACCACCATGCTGCTCATGGCAGGGCAACAGAATTTTAAATATACAAACATTGTTCTTATTTTGTATATTTCAATTCTTTTCATGGGTTTTTGTCTAAAAATAGAGTTTCATGAGTTCAACTCATCCTCTGGGAATCTGATATTTTCCTGTTTCTCAAGCCTTTTGGGAAATAGCTTATCCATAATTTAGTGGGGAAATTTGTATATGAAGCTCAGCATACTACTTTCCACTAGAAAGGCTTTACTTTCTGAAATGTAAATCCTTGTCCAGATTTAGTTCAATTCAAACTTCAAATTTAGATTAGCTGCACTGGCTGATTTGAGATTTGCCATACAAGAATGAATAAATGATTGAATGATTGAATGAATGAATGAATGATTCCAAGGAGGGTCAAATTATTTATTGTGCATTTATGTAGAAATGAGTATGAATCACATAAAGTCACTTGGGTTAAATTTAACATATATCCATACAGTATAGCCTTAAATTTATAGTGAAGGTACTATGTTCAAGTTGTTGCTGCATTAAAGTATGACAGACCGTTCTTGTATAATTTGGTCTGCATAAATATTTTAATTTGAGTTAAGTCTTTGAAGGCAGAATTCAGCCTTTTTAAATTTGGAGAGAATAAAAAAGACTATTCTGCCATATTGTACACATGAGTATAGATTTTGATTTTCTTGATTTTCTAACTTATCACTCTCTAAACACTTAGCTGCCTTTGTCTGAGGGTCAGTTACTTTGGCTAATGTTGAAATTAATTTACTTTAATTCCTTCCAGTAGGTGCACTGAGAATCTGAAATTGTGACTTTTAAAAACATTTGTTATTAAAGTGCTTATGCATCTTTAAAGTAACTACTTTAATCAGCCCCTTTGGAATACAATATGAAGCTGCACATGATAATAGATATTTTCAAATCACATTTCATACTTCTGAAATTATATAAGCATATGTTCACCATAATGACAACCATCAAGTTAATATAGATATATAATTCGTTTTGGAAGTTAGTTACAGTCCTGCCTGCTCTGAACACAGAAACCCAGCTTTATGAATACATTATTCTATGTGGAGTCACAATCAGAATGGGCAGCCATTTTCACTAAATCTTAAAAAGCAAAAATAAAGACTAAAACAAACAAGCAAAAAACAGTGTTGCAGCCTTACATGTATCTCTAATTGAAATCAGATTCTTTTGTTTACTGTTTTATTTATGCTTATTTATTAACTTATTCTTAATATCAGCTTTAGGACATAAATAAAAGAGATATCCAGTTAGGTTTCTTAAAATAAGCCTGAGGCAAACCATTTTTGAATCTTCTAAATGATGTCTAAAGTGACCTCACAGTCACATTCCAGAAATTTTTTGAGAAAAAAACTGACATGATCAATTTTTAAAAGACTTTTTTTTGTAATTGTATATCACTGTGCAAAACATTTAATAACTGTATTTTGGATGTTAGAAAATATGAATATCTGGTGGGAAAGCCCTTAAAACAAATATAAGATGCAATATTCCTTCAAAAGAAGTCTGATTATCTTGGCAATTCTCTTATGGTTTGGTTTGATTTATTTCTATTCCTTATTTTCATTAAATTGCTATGGTTTTTGGACAAGTTTACAGCATTTGGCAGAAGAAAATCAGTGACAATGACTTAGTGGAACCTTAATCTCATGAAAGAAGTAAATGCTTGTCAATCAAGAAGTATTAACCTTTACCATTTCTTGACCTTTACATTTTCAAGGTAAGCCTATTATTTGGTAGGGAGTAACACAAAACTCCACAGGATGGTCTATGATCAATACAACCAACAGACCTTCACACTGTATGTTTAAAGGTATTAAGAAGATAAACAAACACATCAGAATTTTACCATTTGGAACAGTCCTGTATTGGATGATTTCCTCATTTGGGGATTTACAATTGATCACTTCTACATCCCAGACTCCACTGTGTTATAATTCTCAATGACTCCACAAAAGGAAAGGTGAGCTGTTGGCTAATTGTTGGCAAATATTTTGGAGTTTAAAGTTTAAAGTTGAAGGTATATTTATCAATTATATCAACTGAAACATGAGGAATACAAAATTATCATTTCTTTCAAAATCACATTTTATAATCATAATATGTTTTTCCTTTTATTCATCTTTTAAATATATTTTGAGTACCTACTATGTATAAGTGACTGTTCTATTCTCCAGCAACACCCCTTTAGAGCTTACATCCTAGTGTGAGATCAATTTTGAACACTTAAGAAAACATTAAAATGTGTAATCAAAACTGCAATAATAACCCGAAAGGAGAGGGATGTGACAAGAGCATCTGACAAGATGCCCTCATCTAGCATGGGTGAATATGAGAAAACTAATTTAAGGAAGAATCATTTGAGCTGTTTTAAAAAATGAAAAGAAACTAACCGGCATGGGAATGTGTGACTTAGGTGATCAGGTGGATTTAGAAGTGGAAGCAGAGAAGAGGAGAGATCCCAGAAAATGTATGACAAAATTCAATATCCCTGAGATGGGAAAGAATATGTCACATTTCAGAAACTAGGAGGGAAATTAAAAGAACACAGAGTGCAGGCAATGAGGGGTGTAATATTGCCAAATTTTACTCTGGAATGGCATTTGCCCTGGGAAGGCTCAGCCCACCAGGTACTTCTGTGTGAAAACTTTCTCTGCATTCTCAAAGAAGAACAAATTATAATAGCACATATTTCAATTTTATTTCCTACTTATTCCTGTTGATTTTTTCCTATTTATTTTATTTTTCCATTCTTTTTAATTAATAATTTAAATAATATTTTAAAAATGGAAAGTACTTTGAATATCAATATATATCATCATATACAGTGCCATGAATATCAGTATCCCACTGTCTAGATTCAACAAACGTTAAAGTTTTTCTCTTTGTGGTTATTATAAATTGTGATATCTCATCATTAATTTCTTCATGGTGCATTTCTTATCAAAAATATTAGTTTCTTACATAACCATAATGCCATTATCACATCTGAGAAAATTAGTATTAGTTACTAATATTAACCAATATTCTGCCCATATTTATATATTCTAAATTGTTCTCAAAATATATGTTACATACTTTTGTATTTTATTGTTTGCTTGAACCAGAATCCAGTAAAAGTCACATAATGCATTTATGCTTTAGTTTTTGAAAGATATTTATGACTAACATAAAATTTGGGGCTATTTTTTTCCCTTTCTGTCCTTTAAAGATGTTCAACTCTCTTGTGTTTTGTTTTTTACATGTATGGTAGTTTTTGATTCGATGCTGGACATCCACCTGGATGCTAGATTCCATTATGGAGTGTTTGGATATCATTTGCTGCCTTTGATAATTTCAGGTTTATTTTATGCTTTATTAGCATAGATCTAGTGTACCCTAGTGCTAGTTTATACTTAATACTAAGGTGTAACTTTTTAGGTTTCTAAGGATCACTCAGGGGTGTCTTCAAGGTTTCTAAGGATCACTCAGTGTTTTATCAAGGTCTCTAAGGATCAGTTGATAGTTCATCAAGGTCTCTCGGTCTGGGTGGAATTTAAACATCTCTGAGCCCTGTGTATGTTCTAAGAATTGTTCAATCTATAGCTCCCTGGCATTTGATCTTTACTCATGTTATATCACATAACTCACGTGGAAATCAATATTCAGACAAGACTGAGGGGAACGCAGCAGGCTTTTGAAGTTCCCTTTTTTGTTGTTGTTTTATTTGTTTGTTTCTGTGCAACTCCATTCTCTCTAGTACTCCACCTCAAATATTTCAGCCACCTTGCTGTCTGTCTTCTTAATTCAAAGAGACCTCCATTCTCTGCTTGAGTTCCTATCTCTTTTCCATGATCCAAAATTTTTCTATGAACCCTGTTTTTTCCTTGGTTTAATATTATTTAAGCTTCCTGTCTTTAACAATGTCTCTAATAAACAACATATAATTGTAAATAACAATACTTAAAAATTATGTTATGGTAAAAACGACCAAAGATGTTAGTGAGTTTCAGTTGACTAATATACCAACTATATAAATAAATTAATCAGTAACTACCAATATACTCTTAATTTTTTATAGTTATATAATTTTAAGTATTATTTTTCTTTAGAAATAGAAACTGAAACATACGTCATAACCACATTGATCTACTTAGTCTTCTCTAATATCCACAGTCTGAGAAATCTGGACTTGCAAGGAATTTAGAGCTCTAATATTATATATATAATTATATATATGTTATATAATGTATAAATTATATCATATACAATAAATTATATGATATATAACATTTATAATCAATTATATAATAATATATATTTTACATATGTGTAATTTTTTAAAGCATGGTGCTTCTGCTAACAACTGTGCCTTAGATCTTATATATACCAGTAAATTAGGTAAAATGATTCTCTGGGTAGAACAATGATGTTTCAATACTAGTATTCAGCTTTATTTTCAACAAGTTTCCATTGCATAAACTCATCTAAACTAGAAATGTCATAGCTTCTCTCACAAAAACATTAGAGTAGTGAAATGTAAAGTAAAAACATTGAGAAGAGAAACTAAGGAATAGAAAATAGAAGAAAATATTGCACAGGTTCCCTTTTTAAAACTAACTTCTCATACAGAGTGACTATCTCTGTGGCTGAAATTGTGATTGCTTATATTCACACTGCTTATAAATGTGTCATAAAGATTTACCCAAAACTTAACACTGAGATTGAGACATGCAACCACATTAAAAGCTTTTTCTGAAGACACTTTTAACATGAAATGAATTTTAATTATGGGTGCCAAAGCAAAGTTCTAAGCGGAAATGGAAAGTCTGCTCAAACTCTTATAATTTTCCAAAGCTTAATTTCAAAATATACCAACATACTAAAATACTAAAATGACAAAATAAGAAGGTACAAAAGGAACTACTTTAACCCTCTCTTGTGTCATTTTCTGTCTCCTCTTTTCAAATAATTCTTTTCCAATAATCTCAGCTATGTAGGTAAGACCTCAACAAATACATACACTATTTTAACACCTGTAGTATGGTATGACTGTGTTCTCTGCTAGAAACATACCAGTGAATAATGCTAAAGTATTGCCAATCTGGTTAAGAATATATTGTCAGTGTGTTCTTATTGTTATCTGGCTTTTTAGTGTCTAATCTTCCAAATGGCATTATGTGCTTCATGGTATTTCTCCTTACTGTTGTTTTAATTAAAATGCCCATTCTCCCAGCCAGCAATTGATAGAGCATTGATTTTATTCAGTTACATAGCAATAAGGTATAAAAGACTCGGTCTGGATATAAAATATTAATACTTTAAAGAATGTTTGACTTTTTTTTAAATACAAAAGAATGAAGAGGAGAAGCATTTCGTTCAAAGTGTAAAGTGAACTGGAGAATTGTGGACAGACATTATTGCACTCAGATGATTCCAAACAGGAGGAAGGAGACTTTTGAGACAGGTAATATGTCAGTTTATTCCTAAAAGAGGCTCGTCAAAATGATACTCAATGATCTACGCTAATTTTGCTGTTTGAAATTTGGGACTTATAGTCATACATATGTGTAGCCTTGGTGATTAGAGATAATTGGGATTATAATTATCCTTTGCCACAATTTCCCAAACAGAAGGCTGCAATAAAAGCAAGGATCAGTAATAATTAGGTTAAATGTTCAATCATGTAATTACAAAATGGCACTGAAAAGAATCAAACAACAGGTGTTAGTAACTTTCTTCTCTGAAATTGATTTTGAAAGCATATATCATATGTTTAAGTACACGAAAGTAGCTTCCAATGAAGACAATACAGCACAAACATTTCATTAATCAACTCAACTGTTTTCTCTTTTAACATGTGCTATTGTTTTTGTTACTACATTTGTAAAAATAATCTAAACTCATTTTTATTTCTGTAACTATAATGCTTATTTCCTGGTCTTTTCTGTCACAGCTTTTCATTTCTCAATTTTTTTTCACACTCATTTCACTATTATATGTCTTTATGTATTGCTTTCAAGAAAATGACTTGAATGATTTCTGAGTCCAAAAGACAAACCTGTATTTCTCTGACTTTCCAAAACAAATGACAATGTGGCTGAGTATACATTCTTGGTCCCTCTATAATCCTTTCAAAAGTTGTGTAAATAGTATTGAATTGTCTTCTGGAATTTAGTTTATTGAGAAAATATATAAGAAATTTAATTTTTGTTCTGTAGCTGGCAAACATTTTCAGCCTTTATATTTCTATTTGCTGGGAAACTTTATAATGTTATCTACATAACTGTCATTGGCCTATTTTCTTTCTTCTTTGATAAACAGGGGTCCGGTCTCATCCATATTTTCACAATAGACAGGTTTGTGGTAGTTTTTGGCTTTGTCTATTAACCCATTTCTTAAAACTATAGGTGAAAAAAGCCATTTGTAACCCAATTTATTGTGTCTAACAGGCATTCATCTCATGTGGTCTTCCTCAGCTGAAGTAGAATCTTCTTTTTTTCCACCACCGCCACTATTTTAACTGATAAAGTGCAGCACATTTCTATTCTTCAGCATGTAAAGCTATTATGGACCTTAATGTCTATGTACCTTGCCTAGAATGTTTCATAAATGAAGTCAGTACATCACTTCCCCACCCCATCCACCCATTAACATTCTCCCAATTCGTGTCTTCTTTGTTTTGTGATGAAGAATGGAAAAGAAAGTTTTGTACTGCACGGGACAGTGACACGAGAAATACCTCAGCATATCAGCTATCTAATGCTATGAAAAAGTTACTTCAAAACATAGTGGTTTAAACAATAATAAATGTTTATTGTCTCACAATTTCTCTGAGTCAGGAATTTGACAGAGGCTTAGTTGGTTGGTTCTGGCCCAGGTTCTCTCATGAGTTTGCAGTTAAGATGTTAACTGGCGATGCTGTCATCTAAAGGCTTAGTGAATCTGGAGGATCCAATTCCAGATTCATATATAACTGACTGGTAAATCCATGGTCCCTGTTGGGAGGAGGCCTCAGTCCCTTGACTTATGGATACATAGAGCTATTCTAGTGTTCAAATAATGGTTTTTGATGTCCTCAGTAGAGACAGCAAGATGGATGTAGCCATGTCTTTTATGATGTAAACCTGGAAGAAATACACTATAATTTCTACTACATCCTATTGATTACATACGTGAGTCCTATATTCAGTATGGGAGGGGACTATATGTGGGTATGATTACTAGGCAAAAGGGATCATTAGGGGCCATCGTGAAGGCCAGCATCACACAGAGCTTCCTCACAAACAGACAGCACAGTAGAAATTTTAGAACTCTAATTTTGTGTTTGGAGCAGGTCTTATGTTGCTAAGCCTCAGAGCAAAGAGTGCTAAAGATTAAATCACCTTGACTGATTTTTTTTTTCAGATATGTAACTGTATCCTTTTTTTTCTGTGGGAATGCTTGTTGTATCACTACTCTTGAATTTACTGAATATTTGGACCTGATTTCCTAAATGGCTTGTGTTTATTGAATATTTGGTCCTAATTCTGATAATGCAAATTCTAAATGTCAATCTTGTGAGTTTTCAACTTTTTGTCTTTATATGTGCTTAATTTTGGAGAAATTGATCCAGTGACTGATAGCCATATGCACTTCTTTATTTTGCAAATAAAAATCTACCCTTGGTAACTTGTTTATTAACTTACATCTCGAAAAATTAATGTAAGAACCTTAATGTTTTTAAGACTGACCAAATTGTTAACAAACCTAATGCACACAAGGAAAATCATCAGTAAACCTATTTATTGTCAGTATCTTTTACTTTTAATCATACTATACATTTTCACATCAGTTATATGAAAGAAGCACAAGCCAAGAACATCATCACAAAAATATAAACGTCTTTTCCTTTCAATTATATGAGAGAAGTGGAAACCGAGATAATCATCATAAAAGAATGTAAACTCCAGCTGAAAGGACAAAATATGTATAGTAAAAGAAAGTTACAAGATAGGATGTGCTAATTTTTCAAAGAATGGAAAGTTGAGGGTAGATTCATTAAGACTATAAAACTTTTAGATAATACATTAAGAAAAAAACAGTACTCAGAAAATGTTTTTGTAATTTGTTATTAAATTGACTTACTTTAAAATATTATATTGTATTAAGAAAGAGGAGATTTAAAAGGGGGTCTGCAAGTCATATTCATAAGTATTTGAAGTAAAGTACAAGGGCTAACCTTACATCTTTACTTACTGATTTTGATGATATAATGTTTGATAACAGAAATTTTTAGTACTGATCTAGCTCAGCTCTGTGGGCCAATGTGCCTCATTCTGTACTGCTCACATTCACGTCTGGAGAATCCTGAGAAATCTGAAGCATCTCTGTCAAAACACTAGACTCACAGCTTGCCAGTCTGTTTTCTTTGGCTCAACCTTTAATTATGTCTCATTGCCTGTTATTCCATAATTGCCAACAGCCCTCAGTGTCCTGAGTTATCTGACAGCTGGGGAATACATGATGACTGAAGTATGTGGGCAGTGAAAGATCACTCAAGTAGTTTACAGAAGATAGACCAAACTGAACAAAAATAAAATGAAATGCAAAGAAACTTAATTAGACAAAAAATATGCAATTACTGTTTACAGAATAGATAAAAGAAACATAAATTGTAATTTCCACAATTTAAAATTCAACAGAGAAACTGAAAAGAGGACACTGTTGAAAATTACATTCATGATTTCGAATAGTTAACAAAGAAAGTATGACATAATAAAGAACAAAAACAAAAATTACTTGTAAGTATAAAAACAATGTCATGGAGACAAGAGCTAAGGGCATCATACACAAATAATAGGAGACACCAAGGAGAGAATGGCACAGATTGTAAAAATATATAGTCAGACAAATAATAGAAGTAATAACCTTATTTTTAAAATAATTAAATTACTAATTTTTAAAGAATGTCAGGCTCACTAAATAACTTCCCAGTTGGAACTACGGTTTTTCATGGAAGACAACATGCCAACACTAATCAGCTCTTGCAGGGTTAATTAATTAGAAGAGGGGGAATTGCTAGAGATAGAGCAAGAAAGAGAGAAAGAGGAAGAAGGAAGAAAAATAAGAAGTGAAAAATAAAGAAGGAAGGTAATATGAATATAACTAAAAAAATTGCTAAAGTTGAAGACAAAAAAAAGTTACTAGCATTTCAATTGGAATGTTGCTTCAAAATGAATGAGAACCAGAGTAAATCTTTTTATTATTTATATAATCATATGTCTTACTGAATGAAAAACTGAATGCCAGAAAGCAGTGGAAACACCTTGGAGAGCTTTGAAAAAGGAGGCTGAGAGAGAAGAATTCTGTTTCTTGTCAAGATGTTATTTCAGATAAAGGTAAATAAAAAGAATTTTTTAATGCAAGGTCTCAGAAAATATGTACAATTTCTGAGAATACAGCTCAAGGAGGTACTTCAACCTAACAAAAATTAAATTAAAGCAATGATTTCCAGAAAGTGAAGGAAGAAACTTATGAGAAAGATTTTTCAAATAATTTATATTTTAAGTGAAAATTAAGATTTGCTTTTTTAAAGAGGCAAAAGTTGAATCAACATAAAACTGGTTAAATTATTCATCAGCTAGAATATGGAAGTTGAGAAATTTCATCAGTATCAAAATTGAGTTTTTAGAATTAGATTGATGATGACTTTATAAATTGCTCAGATTTTCAGCTTATAAGTTAATTAATTGCAAGCCACACACCATTAATGTGTTAGGCTCTGTCCAAGTTAGTATTTCATATGTTCAAACCCTGGAGTAAAATATAAATCGGAACATTCAGTTGCTCTATTTTTTTGTGGGAGTATCAGCTCAAAATTATTTCATACTACAAGTATGCCCTTGCCATGCCCATGTTGTAAAATTTCCTAAGTATTCTTGAAATCATTTCTGTTTCTGGAACTATTTCTTTAAAACTTTCATTAAGTATTATTTTCTTTCTTTTTCTTTTAAGTGTCCTATTTTTAATTAAGGGGAACTGAGAGCTTTCATACTTGATTCCTAGTATAGAGCCTGTTTTGTTGTTGTTTATTTCTTTGTTTCTTTATTTAGTTTCAGTTAGTTGACTGATTTATTGATTTTCATTCATGATGCTACTCTAATGTATTTCCTTTTATAAAAGCACGCTAAAGAGTTACATATTTATTAGATTGATATTTCTAACACAGCTTTGTGATTTTGAGCTGAGGGAAAAAAACTGAAGGCAGATTTAAGAACTACTTATGATTTACTGGTGCTCAGTGCTTTGAAATATTTCAGGCTCACTAAATAAACAATAGGAACTGTGGTTTTAATACAGGATATAATACTCCAATACTAATTTCATCTTGATGAAACAAAAGGAAATTTTCACAGGATAAATCAACATGATCTGAGGGGTACAAATATGACTACAACAGTAGTTTTAAGACTTTTCTTTAACATAAAAATAATCACTATTATTTGATTATCTTCATTATCTTGTTACCTTAAAACAATAAATTTTATGATTTAAACTACATATTCTACAATAATATCACTAATAAATTAATAAAAATACTTTTCTAAATATTTTTCTATTACTTTCAAACACTATATGCATCTTAAGCTTATTGAACAATGAAACAGTATAGAAATCTTTTGTTTTATTCTGCAGATAGCACCAGGCCACAAAAAAAATGTGCATTGTTTTTTTTCTAGCTCTGATGATACTAACTACTCTCAACTGTTTGTCAATATTCTATTTATAAAGTTGGCTTCTTTTAGTCTAAGCATGTTGAGACAGTGTAACTAAGCAAAATTCGTTTGCAACACCTGGCCTAGGATATTTATCTCATGAGAAATCTTGTCCCCGAATTATAATAATTCAGAGTTTCATCTCATGGCCATGGTGTAAAAACAAAGCCACCTGAGAGTGTCTTCATGGCAGTAGGTATACTAACTAAGATAAAGTTTAGTGATTACAAAAATATATGTAATTCTCCAGTGAGTGGTGTCATTTCTGTTTGCAAGTCCAATTCAGCAAAAGATTATTTGAAAAGTAAATAGTTGCCAAAAGCACTTGTGTTCCAGATCTGCTTTACATAGGCTAGTTTTTAAAGTACTAGCTAAAATAACATCACTAACCTGTAGAAATCAGCTGGCTAAATTACCTAAAAAAGGTTAAGAATTTAATCCATGTAATATTGGCGCTGTCTCCTACTTTCAAATATAAAATTAAATATTTTGTTTCTCAGAAATTAAGTCCCAAGTTGTTTTTTATAAAATTTCAATGTTTCCCTAATGGTGGTACATGTAGTTATTTGTCAAAAGAGAAGATAATTTGAAGTTTTTGTTCCATATTTTTAACAGCTTTGAACTTCTTTTAACATTTCTGTTAGTGCAGATATGCTAGAGACAAATTCTCTTAGTTTTTATTGTCAGAAAATGATTTTATTTGACTATATTCTTGAGAGATATTTTTGCTGAATATAGAACACTGGTGGGATAGTTGTTTTTATTTTCTTTCAATGTTTTCAATATGTTTTTCATTGTTTTCTAGCAACCATTGTTTCCAAAGAGTATTCAGTAGTCATTTTTTTTTTTTTTTTTTTTTGCGGTACGCGGGCCTCTCACCGCTGCGGCCTCTCCCGTCGCGGAGCACAGGCTCCGGATGCGCAGGCCCAGTAGCCGTGGCCCACGGGCCCAGCCGCTCCGCGGCATGTGGGATCCTCCCGGACCGGGGCACGAACCCGTGTCCCCTGCATCGGCAGGCGGACCCTCAAACACTGCGCCACCAGGGAAGCCCAGTAGTCATTTTAATCATTGTTCTGAATGAGATGTGCCTTTTATTTTTCCCTGACTGCTTTAAATTTTTCTATTTATATTTGGATTTTAGCCAAATGTGTCCAGGTGTCATTGTCTTTGTAATAATCCTGCTTGGTGTTTTCTGAACAAACACACCTCAAATAACAATTGAGTTCTGTTTCTGTTAGCCATTTGAAGACTACCTCATAAACGCCCCACATGCATGGTTCAGGGGTTAGTTTATATACAGAATTTAGGGCTTCCTTTCTCTGGCTCTCTCCTTTCATAGATACTGTCCCTTATTTTCTATCATTTGTGAGTGCCATAAAAAATGTCCTATAGATCTTCAGAACATCAGGATGATGGGTTTTCTATCAGAGATTTAACTGTCCAGCATGTTAAATTGCTCCGTTTAAAAAACTGGGGCCTGTTCTCAGACTAGACACCATGAAAATGAGAAACTCACTCAGTATCTGTTCTCCTAAATGTCATCTGCTGCTCACTTTTTCACTTTGTTCACTCTCCAATGCTTTCTGGTAGTCCCTTACACCCTCCAGATTTTATAGTTATTTTCCCTGGGAGGTTTAGTTCGATGGGACCAAAGTGGGGCTATCATGACTCCTATTTAAATAGGGAAACAAAAATAAATATTTGGTGAGATGATTATTCATGCTTCTTACAGTAGAATAGCAAATAAATATTAAAATATTTTCACCCCGCTGATTAATATTCGGGAAGTTTATCTTATGGTGAGTGTGTGTATGCTGGGAAGATTTGAAGGTGAGGAGAGGAAGAAAAGAGAACTAGAGTAGAAAAATGAGAGATTTGAGGGGAAGAAAGGTATGATCGTATGTTATATCACTAAGATCTCTATCTATGCGTGTGTTACATATTAAAATATGTATATATAATATATATAAAATATTACATCATTAAGAAAATCTAAGGAATCTAGCTTTAAATAAAACTATCATAAAAGTGATTTGGCTGAATAAAGGGATGAAATTATAGTTATTAATATTAAATACTCATAATGTATGCATGATTACCAAGTAGCATTCTAAAGATTACATATATAATGTTTCAGAGTAATTTGTTATAAACCCTTATTTAAAAACACTACACAATACAGACTACATAAGAAATTAGAGTTGTTCAGACAAATGCCAACAATTCAGAAAGTAAAAAAGAAAAAAATAGAAGAATTTAATTTCCTTAACAGAAAAGTATAATCTATTCAAAATCTATATGACCCATTAGACTACATGAGTACCTGGACCTTGGTCCTAGACAATAAGTTGCAATTTACTTTATGACTGTCTTTCCTGTCTCATTATTTGTGTTCTGTGTACTTATGATTCAGTGATGCAAGCAACTAGCTGGAAAGCCAAATGCCTATTCTACTCTATCACCAGTCCTTAAAAGCTGGGTGCAAGACTTTCGATTACACAGATTCTAGAGAAAGTGTCAATTCAAGGAAGACATCAGATGCAAACACATTTAGTAAAATTATGCTAGCATCTGTCATAAACTAAATTTGCCCATCATTTTCATATAAAGTAATCTAACGCCTAGAGCAAGACCCTGTGTATGTTTAAATAATAAAAAAAAGTAAAACAAATAAAATTCTAGTAGATAGAATTGCTCATTTTAAGCATCACACTTAAAATACATGTGTTTTCAGATAATAAGCTCAAATTAGTGCCCCTTCATCTAAATGTGTGAAATAAAAAGCCATGTTGTAACTGCTTATTTTAATTGTCTTTGTGCCACCAGCTGTGGTATTTTCTAATGGCTGTATCTGCCCCACTGAGTTCGTGATAGGTGTGTGTCTGTCAGAATGAAAGCGAGAGCAAGAGCCAGAGAGGTAGTGAGAGAAAGAGGATGTAGTCTTGTGCAGAGATAGCTAGGGGTGGTGCTTGCCCTTCTGTGAGCAGTGAACCTCTACCAACATCTGTATTAAGTTTTTCAGGCTTTGACCATACCCTGAAATACAAGATTTCATAGCCCTGAGTTCCTGAAAGAGTTCAAATGTTGATTTCTGAGTGAAAATAAAAGTAAAACAAAGAAGGAATTACCCCAATACTGCCAATACTTTTACTTCTAGTGATTCAATTATTGCACCAAATATTCTGGTAATTAGCTATAATATTTATTATGATCCATTTAGAATAAAAGACAATGTCAAGAAAGGAACCAAGATTAGGACTTGTGGACAGAGATGAAAACCTTGGTAAGAAAGTTGCCCTGTGATAGTTTTTTCTAATTCTCAAGCAGTTATTTTTTACTCAGAACTTAGAAAATGACTGAAAACGTCAAGTTGTACATAGCAACCTGCTAATAAAATCACATTGGCACTATAATGATATTTATTTGACATATCTTGGACATTGATAATAAAATAAAAGGAATGTAGTTTAACACAACCCTACTATATTTGAAATGTTTACAGTTGAGATCATTCTGATCCATTCTGTATCTTTTAGCTTTTGCCCAATCAAGACAAGCAAAAATTAGTAAAACCACTTTGTCCTATAATATTCCAATATTACATTGAATTACAATGTTTCATTTTGCTTCAAGTACTTATGCCACAAATTTTAAAATGACAATGCATAAATAGCTGATGTTTTATGTGATCAAATTTTGCTTTCCTATCCAAAACTTACCTTGCTATAATTTAAATCTTATGAATGGTCAGTATATGGGATGTTAGAGCATTTTAGTACCATGTATATATCAACAACATTAAAATGTATAATTCTAGCACTTTTTTCCCTCTCACATATAATTGCCTACTCAACATAGCTAGTTGAATTGTAATAACAGTCCCAACTTCATATCTCCAAAATCAAACTCTTATTTCACCTATAAAACATACTCCTCCCATAGTCATCCCTACTTCATTAAGTATCAAAATTCACACACAATATCTTAGCAAATCATTCAGATTATTTCTCTAAAATGTGTCTAATGTGTGTTGATTTTTCACCATCTTCATTGTTACTATTCTGATCCAAGCAACCATCATATTTTACCTGGACTTTTTCCATTCTAACTGATCTCCATACTTCCTTTTACCCCTCTGCAGCAGCCAGAATGATTCTTTTAACCATAAATTGGATTATGTCATTCCTCTACTCTGTAACCCAATAGGCTTTTGACTTTATTGGATTTAACTTCAAACTTCTAACGATGTCCTACAGGACTTCTGTGATCGATGCCCTGTTACTACCATGACCTCAACTCCTAGCATTCTTCTTCCTCGCTCTCAACCTGAGTAATTGATCTATCTCCTTGCTGTTCCTTGAACACACTAAACAATTGTTCACCCTCCATCCTCGAGTCATTACACATGCTGTTTTCTCTAAGCAGTACCTTCATTGGCTAGCATATATATAAAAATATATATATATAATACTTCTTCATACCTTCCATCATTCCCTATATCTCTGACCTTCCTTTATTTTACTGTATATAATTTACCATCACTTGATGAATTATAGATCTGCATATCGTATGCCTCTTCCCATTAGAACATAAGGTCCCAGAGAGGAGAGACCTTTTTTTTTAAGTGTTTTATTCTAAGTGCATGGAAAAGTGAGAAATACCACAAACTATGTGCTCAATAAATGATAACCTGAAAATGAATCTTTCTTATCAGCATAAGAACATATTATGTATCTTCCAACTTTAAAAGTATTTATTTAACCTGATAATTCCTCTAATTACTACCTCATTTATCTTTACAAGTTGAAAATAAAAATTTTTAAATATTGGTTATATTCACTGTTTCTATTTTCTAATATCCCATACTCTTCAGTCAGTGATAAGACTTTATCATACTGACCTATAACCATTGTTTGACATCCTTGATTATGCACTCTTTTTTTTTTTCCACTTTTTCTCTAGGACAGAACTACCTCTGAATTTGCTGCCTACCATACTGGCCAGTTCTCAGTCTCTTTTGCTGGTTGTTTCTTCTCTCTTGAAATGTAAATACTGAAGTAAACTAGTGGGGTTTTTTTTCATCCTTTCCATTCCCTCTCTCTCTCTCTCCTCTCTCTCTTATATATATATGTATATATATATGGATGTATATGTATATATACCCCTTCTTAAGTCATATCATCCTATCTCTCTTTAGAAATTATTTTACTAAAACTCTAAAATTTAAATCCTAACTTCTCTTTTGAATTGCAGACTTACACACTTAACTGCCTACACTTCATCTCAACTTGTATGTCTAAGCATTAAATGGTTATTACATTTAAGTTTTAATTTTTTTCCCAAACGTGATATATAACAAGCAATTCCAATCTCAATAATGAGTATCATTGCCCTTTCAGCTACTCAGGTCATAACTTTAGTGCTATTATTATCATGTTAAATATATCCCAAACCTAACCACTTCTTTTTTTTTTTTTTTGATAAATTTATTTATTTTTGGATATGTTTGGTCTTTGTTGCTGCATGTGGGCTTTCTCTAGTTGGGATGAGCGGGGGCTACTCTTTGTTGCGGTGTGCGGGCTTCTCATTGCAGTGGCTTCTCTTGTTGTGGAGCATGGGCTTTAGGTGTGCAGGCTTCAGTAGTTGCAGCACGCGGGCTCAGTAGTTGTGGCTCACGGGCTTTAGAGCACAGGCTCAGTAGTTGCAGCTCACAGGCTTAGTTGCTCCGTGGCATGTGGGATTTTCCAGGACCAGGGCTCGAACCCATGTCCCATGCATTGGCAAGCGGATTCTTAACCACTGCACCACCTGGTAAGTCTCTAACCACTTCTTAACTCCATCACTAATACCAAACTAGCCAAGCCACCATCATCTCTAATTTGTACTAGATCATTAGCACACTACCTGACCTTTCTGTTTCTTCTCTTGCCCTCTCCTAGGTAAATCTCCACATAGTCCCAGAAGAATTCTTTTAAAGCAGAAGTAAGATCATGTGACCCCTGAGCTCTTAAACATTTCAATGACTCTGACTTAACATCCTATCAGTTTCCAAGGCGTTCAATGTATTTCTGCCCCACTGAGCTTCTTTTCCTTCCTTCGGCATGGAAAGCATGTTTCCTATTTAGGATACAAGTTTTGCTTTTCCTGTTCACCCATTCTGTACTAATCCATATTTCCGTAGACTTCCCATGGCATACTCTTTCACTTCCTTTGTGCATCTGCTCATCTTTTACAGAAGTCCATCCTCTTCGAATGATTTAATATGTGTTTCTTTCCCTCTCTAACCCTTACTCTTGCTGCACAGATAATTATATACTTAGTAATTTCTTTTTCATTTCTGTACTGGAGTATCAGCTTCAGGACCACATAAGTTTGTGTAGCACACAGTAAACTCTCAATAAATATTTGTTAAATGAGTAAAAGAATGAAAAGATGGATGATTCAAAAGCTACAACCTTGGCCAAAAACAAAGAACAAATGGTTAAATTATTTTCAAAACATCACATATCTCCCAGAAAATATCACACCCACTTTTAATATGATATATGTATTCTTTCCCAATAGTACATATTTCTGTGTCTCTACATATACATGACCTCATGACTTCAGAAGCCATGCCAGAATAGTTGTGGTGGTGGGAAGTGAGAGAAAGAAATAGTACTAGACTATAACCAAATATGTTTTCCCCTTATTCTAACAAGAACTTTTCTTTTTAAAATATCTTATTCTCAAGTTTCTAATTAAAGACTATTTTTCTTACAGATCACTACTATTCTTATTTAAATATGAATTATACCAGCTAGGTGAACAAACCATATTTTAATTAAGAAGATGTGACAAAGAGTGATAAGGTATAATACAGATCTAGAAAAAAATTAATCTGTATATTAGAAAATTCCTTCTCTACAGATCATATAAACGGAGTGTTTGAAAGATGACACAATTCATTATGGTTTATTGAGTATAGTTTGCAGAGAATGTAAGGAACAAAGTAGTACATTAAGCTGTAAGTCAGAAAATAGTGACTAGTTCAAACTGAGTCACTAATTAGTTTTGTGACCTGTGGCAAGTCACTTAACCTCTCTGGATCTCAGTTTTCTTATCTATAATATAAAAGTGTTAGATTCAATTATCTCTAAAATCCATTCTATGTCTGAGATTATATAAGAATTTGAAAAAAAAGTCTCTGGGGACTCAAAGTGATACATGCTATCCCTGTCTATTAATAGGAAAAATACGAATTTATCAAATTGGTTCAGTTAACTTTAGACCTTAGTCAAGCTAAAAGTTTGAATAAATTGATTTGAAAAGTCTGAACAAATTGAATAGACATACTGACTAAAAACCAATTAGTCTATGTAAGTTTCAGTCCAATTTTTTATATGATGCAGTGATAATATAATAATAAAAGAAAATCCAAATTTTATCCCTACTAAACAACTTCTTTATGAAATAGTTAAGAAGTTAAGTTCTGGGCTAAATTGTCCTTGAATATAAAATATATGGATGATATTCCTATAACATTCTTTCCTCTATCTGGTATTAAATAATATTAAATAATCTTGAAAATGTGAATTGAGAATTACTTTTCTGTATTGTCCTCCAGTAACAGCCTCAACCCCACTCTTTCAAAATCTCCTACTCTCTCTCATCATATCCCCTTCCTAACAGAATAAACGTCTCATTCATTTTACTTTTAATGTCATTCTGAGGATATTTTTGTTGTATCAAGCTACTAAAATCTTAATGATAAAGAAAAGTTTTCTTTATCTTAATGATAAAGAAAAGTAAATGATAAAGCAGAATTTTAAGAAAGGAAAAATATTAGTACTGATAAAATTATTACTAGGGCTTCCCTGGTGGCACAGTGGTTGAGAGTCCGCCTGTCGATGCAGGGGACACTGGTTCGTGCCCCGGTCCAGGAAGATCCCACATGCCGTGGAGCTGCTGGGCCCGTGAGCCATGGCCGCTGAGCCTGCGCGTCAGGAGACTGTGCTCCGCAATGGGAGAGGCCACAGCAGTGAGAGGCCCGCGAACCACACACACACACACACACAAAATTATTACTAAAAAAAAGTAAATAAGGGTTTTCGGTTCTGCAGACTATCTGCTAGAACTAGATGGTCTTTTATGGTAGTAGCTACAGGTGACTACTGAGCTCCAGAAATGTGACTAGTCCAAACTGTGTGATGTAAGTATACAATGTTCACTGGATATCAAGACTTAGCCACCCCCCAAATTATAAATATATCACTAATATTTAATATCGAATAAATATTAAAATGATAATATTTTAGATATTGGGTTAAAATAAAAGATAATATTAAATTTCATTTACTTTTCTAATGCAGTTAGTAGAAAATCTAAATTAAAATGTGATTCATATTGTATTTCTATTGGAAAGCACTGACATAGAATGTTAAATCCTAGTATGTTCTTATTACAGTCATTTGAAGACTTAGAGATAGTACTAAAGGTCATCAAAACAGTAAATTTTGTTTTCAACCAAAATATTTATCAGTAACCTGTTATGGCACTTATGCAAAGGTTAACATAAAAAGATTTAAAAGAATACACTGTAATATACTTCGTGCTATACATATGTCACAAGTCTAGTATTTTCACTATATAGAATGGATTAACCCAACTGAGAACGATTGTCTTTAAAATATTCCTATATATTGGGTTTTTAATTTTTAAAGTTTCAGAAAATTCTTTAATGCACCCTTCCATGTAGGTTTCTGCCACATAGAGTTTTAGTAAGTTATGGTACTCTAAAATAGGACACTATAATATTTAGAATATTATATTACTTGCATAAAATAATCCAAAACAATAAAAAGAAGCAACTGCTAAAAATGAAATACATCTTATTTCTCCAAATTATGAGCACTGATGAAAATAAAATGTTTAATTTTGTAATTCCATTCAGTACCTTTCATTACTCACAGACTTACCAGATATCCTTTAATAGTTTAAAGTTATCATAAAGTGTGACTTTTTATTAGGTATATTTTAGACTTCATTATTTTATGAAAAAACATACTTTCATCATATATATGTATCCATTCTATTTCTTCATGAAAACTAATAAGATGTTTGAAAAATATATCTTCAAATATCAAAATATTTTTGAAGAGATCTGTGACAACAAAAATGACTTTTTCCAACAATGAGTAGAGATGCCGAATGTTTCTCTGAAGAAAATAGATATTTGATCACAATCAAATGGATGTTTTAAAAGTGGAGCAATTTGGGTTTTGGATATTTACATAGATTCTTTTTTATTTGACAAGCACGATGCTTGGTCAGGTTTGCTTCAAAGTTGACATAAGTTTGCACAGTACCGCTAAGAGAAATCATTGTTGAAATAAAAAAGAAAAGAAAAGAAAACTAGAATGAAAGCACAGTCACTATGGAAGTTTCCTGAGTTTTGCTTTACAATTAATTGAACTCTTGAGAGCTATCACCCACCTATGAATTTATAAAAATTGTTACTCTGAAGTTTAATTCTTTATTCCATTACACTGATGGTTTCACCATCTGCAGATGGGTATTAATAACCTTACCTAGTGTTTCATTGAATTTCTGTGCGTGTTAAATGAGATAATGTCTATAAAGTACTTAGCATAATCTCCAGCACACATTTTAACTTTCACAGTTTCAGCTTGCAACCTAACTCTTACAGTACAAAATACAAGTGTCTCTCATTTTATGAAGGCATTGATAGGATAATTTTATTTTTAGAAAATATCGCATATCTACTTTTATGCAGTTTGGTTTCATTGGAGTAACTATAGAGAAGTCATCCTAAAATCATTTATATATTCATGACTTGATTTTTATAGTAAGGCATATGAACAGTTGGTATAGCATCTCATTCCAATATATCTTGAAAACAAACAATCTTTAGAATATAAAATAGAAGATTATGGATAGATTAATAAATCTGAGTACTTGATGAGGGGGATGGATTTGACTCTCTTTTCTTGACATACTGTCTGCCACTGCTTGCTGAATGGGAGATGGCTCTCTAATTTACTGGGGAGCTCTAATTTAAAATTTTTCAAAAAAATTGTATGTCCCTGGAGAAACTAGCTTTCTGAGCACCATAAAGATGAGGTAATCTCACCCCTCAGAAAACCAAACCCTGCATTTTCATTTCAAGCTGTTCACTGGTACAGCAGAGATTAAAAGCTTTTGACTCACAGGAAATGCTTCATCTTACTCAACTAATTATTTGTTATCCACTGTGGGTGTTATACAATGTACATTAGAATATATATTTTGGCTGCGCAGACTTATTTTTCTTTCAATTATAATTTTACCTGTATTCTAGTGAGCTGAGTTTTCAATTAGCTAATGTACTGTTATTGATTTATGTGCACATTTTTCTTGGTATTTGCTTATTTGCTAATTTTTTTTCTTTTTAATAGATAGGGAAAGATAGCATTTATCACTTTGAGACATCAGAGAATTTTTTTTTAAATCATAGTATTTCAGACATGAAATGGACTTAATATATAATTGAATCCAACATTTTTATAGTATAGATGAGAAAACTAAGATCTGGAGAGGTTAACTGAATTGCCACAGGTCATAAAGTAATTAGTGGCTAAGTTTGAGCCAGTTACTATTTTCTGACCTACATCATAAGTACAAAGTCCTACTAGTTTTGCTTCAATATATTTTTCAAACGGTTCTCCTCTTCATTGTCAATACTACTGCCACATATGAGACCATAATGTCCTCATATAAAGGTTTAATCAATTTCATCTCAAGAGGTTTTCCCACTTTCATTTGTGCTATTTCACAGCTGTTGAATACATTGAGGATATATTCCTTTCTCCTTCTTATTCCCCAAATTATAATCTTAGATTAGGCAAAAGCTTTTATTAAACAGGACCAAAGCCAGAAACAATATATGAAAGTTAATATGTCTAGTTATATATTATTTTTAAATCCACTAAGGAAATTTTTGCCATAACAAAAGCAAAAGATGAATGACATAATGGGAAAAAATGAATGCAGCACAGGTAGTATGTGACTAATATCCTTCATTTACAAATAATTCAGTGAAAGAAATAGGTGGTAGGAAAAAATGAGAAAAATATATTAAATAGATATCAAATTGATGGGGATGTGAATGAAAGTCAATCCTTGTATTCTCTCCTTATCATGTAAAGTTTATCTGGTTGGGTTCAGTTAATGTTTATAAAACTCAGTTTACATTTCAGTAAAATGAGTCACAGAGAGGTTGAGTTGTTCAAAGTCAGCATGTTCCAGTTAGTTCATGCATGATCATCCAGGCCAGGCCAGGGTTCTGAGACATCTTTAGGTTAGAAGTGGTCAGTGAGCCTTAGATATTTTAGAGATGTTGGTGATATGTATATATATATACATA
>NW_020837946.1:40278072-40290256 GCF_003676395.1 Aethalodelphis obliquidens | reverse complement strand
TATATATATATATATATATATATATATATATATATATATATATATAATGATACTAATCCTTGAAATTCATGGTCCCAAAGTGCATTATTGGAGAGGGAGGTGAAATTGGGTGGAGGAAGCACATCAATTTCTGGAAACCTCTAGGACTCCTTTTCCCTGGACTCCTGTTTCAAAGCATATGACAAAAAATTTGGCCCCTCTTTATAACCAGAAGCCACAGAAAGACTGATGATAGGTAGATATAGATAGATTTTTTAATATGAAACAATTTATACGTTTGGTGGGGAAATTCTCCTGGCTGGGATATATTGAATTGTTTTACTATATCTTATGATTCTTTTTGATATCAAAATATCTCTTCAAATTTTAGGAAACTAGTTCCTATGCTTTGGAAATTTCTAGCAGTCAGGAATTTAATGATTTATTGAAGTTTGCCATTATGGAATCATTATATACTGTGTGTTTTCTCACAACGATTTAAGTTAATGTTTCCAGATGACAACCATCAAAAAAAAAAAAAAAAAACCGCATAAATAAGCAAGTACATAAAAATTTGTCAAGAAGATTATTTGTTTTGGTATTGTACTCAGTCTTAATGCTGTCATAAGTGTTAACAGGTGACACTAACTTAATTTATATTATTTTAAAAATTTCTTTTGGAATTGGTTTCCATAGAGGTTATTAATCCATACAACCAAATGATTTCACTTCGTTTGCTACTAAATTTCATTCCCTTTCACATGGACACAAAAACATTTGTAACATCTATTTTAGCTCAGAATCTGATAACAAATATCAGTTCTACTCTCTAATTACAGGGGCTTCATTCAGTGTTCATCACCCATATTCTGAATGACTCAGAAAATTAGTTTGGTGTATATGAAAAGAAAACAACTTCATTAAGAAAAACACGAATTTAACTCTGAAGACAAATAGAAACATTTTTTGATTTTTACAATAATAATTATTTTGAGTAAACAAAATAACCAATACAAATTATCTGACTTTTTGATGGATGGAGAGCTATAATTCTCTCAATGACATTCTTCAGTAATTTATTTTAGCATTTTATTCTTTGATTCTTCAAATAACCATTTCTCATTTAAAAAAAAGAATTTCTAAAAGGATGTAAATGATCCTTTGATATATACTTGATTTTTTTTTTTACGAAGAGAATTGAAAATTTTTGGACTATATTTCCTCTAAAATTCTACATATTACCTTAAAAAATTATTTCTAATCAATCCTAATTTCATTATATATAATAAAGCTAAAAACTTTAGAAACTTTTTCTAAAATTAAGTATCTTTAAGTAAGGCTTACAACTATTTGAGTCTTTAAAAAAAAAGTTCTTAGTTATTAAGCTATTATATCATATCTACTAGAGACCTGTAATTTATTCTAAAATTCCAACTAATAATCCAAAATGAAGAGAAAAATCAAAGTGTGATTTATTTTCTCTACATCAGATATTTTAAAATTTAAACACATAATGAAGTGGCAATTTCATTTTATCAAATAAAATGCACTTTCAGTTTCATTACTAGGTAGACCAGCTGCTAACTTAGTATTACCACTGGCTCAGGCACGCAGAGGAAGTTTAATTTTCTCTTTGTATTCTGGTTGACTTCTTCCCCTCCTCCTTGCACACCTGGAGTATTATAAATGCAAGATTGCATTACATTTCCTCTTCTGTAACTTCTTCTCAATCAAAGCAAGTACAATAGAAAGAGAGTAACCATTTCCTACGGTAACATGCCTCCAACAGTTTATCAGCTCACTGTGGTATCATACCTTCCAATAATCTCAATGCAAGATATCTTTACAAATGGGTCCTGTATATTCTTTACACCATGAAAGTCATTAGCAAGGATAATTAACTGAGACTGTGGTGATGAATAGAGCTGCATTACTGATCAATGTAATAAAGAACAGAAGCCACTAATTACAGATATAGAGCCTTGGAGCTACCGAGAAATGTAATTTAACATTGCTGCCCAGATTCCACACAGATTAATATAAGTGCACAATTAAAACAATAAGGTCTTCCCACAGATAATGCTTTTGGGATCGTTCCAGGTGTAAGAAAATGTGCCCATCTGCATGAAGTGGCTTGTGATCTAGTAAGTACAATGCCTTAAGAAAAACTTCTAAAAAATTAAACATACCTAAATATTTTGCTAGGTACTCTCATCATAACCTTTGTCTTCTATCACGTAGTTTAGTAATTTCTTTGGATTTTCAAAAGGTTAAAAATAGTTTCACCTTTATATGAGTATACAAACAGCATAAATATAAAAATCTTTGCATCCATAGAGTTAGTTAGAATTATCTGTTCCTTAGATACAAAGAAGGCATTTTTCAACTGCACAGAAAGTAGTAAGTTGTAGAGCAGTGTTTCCCAAAATTACTTGATGATAAGAATTATATGAGGCCCTTGTTAAAATTCAGACTACTGGAAAGTACCCTGGGCAACGAGAATAGGATCTCGAAGGGGAAGGCTTAAGGATAGTGATTTCAATGAGAGCTCTGGATGATTTTTATCATTGGGCAACTTTGGTGCAGTAGAAAGAAATTGGTTTGGGGACTTTAATACTGGTTCTTTGAATCCTGAATCTACCTTTTCATAGATGTGTACCCTAGTGAGAGCCATTTCTTCTCTCTTAGTCTCAGATTATTTTTAAAATATGGAAATATATTATCAGTACATATATTAGAAATGTATATAACTTGCCTATTAATGTGTTTGTACATTGTACACATGCAGCAAATATCAGTTCCCTCACACTTTCTTCTTACCTGTAAGGGTTCTTTTTATTCAGTGAATATATATATAGTCTCACTAAGAGTAAGGAAACTATATATGTATGTTTCAAATCTATTATAAAGAAGAGGACGTAAACTCAGGAAAACAGCCTTCTATTGGTCTTCCTGGCTTTTGTGTATGACAGCACCAAATGAACGTATCTGCCTGGACAGTGCCCTTCTGTCATGCTTAGAATTTGGTAGCTGGTACATCCTCTAGTTTTAAGTCAAGAGAATTTTAACATAAAGCAGGGGTTTACATCCATTTATATAAAATCATTTGTGATAACATTCTACTGCTAGCAAAAAATTTTAATAACGTCAGGTAACATATATAAATTTTAAAAAATTATCATTAAAAAGTTATCATACATAATATCAGCAACTATCCAAGTATTTAGAAACAGCTTCTCATTATTATTACTTTCATGGAATGAAAGAAAAATGTTTTGGAGTCTAGTACCATAATTTGGAGGCAGACTCAAAGAGATAATAATTTAAAAATGCTTATCACTGAGTTATTTTGCTATGATTATCTTTTTGCTTCTAATAAGATTATAACTGATATGGTAGCCTCTCAAAATTGTGTCAATAAGAAGCCTTGCTGGAAAAGTTTCCTCTTAGAAAGGGAAAATGCGGTCTTTTTCTCCAAAAGTATAATCCTCATCCTTGACTGGTAATTATACACCTATTTACTTGACAAATATTTCTTGATGACACACATATAGGCCAATTGGAGAAAAGAAAAATTATTTCGACACAGAAGAGGTCATAAGGATCTTCAGTTCTACAAGTTATGCACATACATTTTTACAAAATGGCTCAATGATTGACAAAGAAAGGCACAACTGTGAATTCAGAGGAGGGCTAGATTACATACAGCCTGGATGACCAGCTAGGCACTATAACACTTCATAATTTATTTAATGGTGTAAGTCAGTTCATAGCTAACTGAGCTAATAATTAATAACAATTGGGCTAAATAAGAGCCTATAATACCAAAAAAGGTGTTTCCTAGCTTTTGTTTTATATTTATGTAATTTCCTGATATATATACCCACTGGTCAAATTAAGCCATCTCCAAAATAAAGTTAAATAAAAAATTAAAAACAATATTTTGAGTTACTCGTTAGCTCTTTTTTCTTTACTATTTTGCAATTTCAACACCAACCCATTTAAATTTATTTGTATTTTGACAATAATAATTCCATACATACATGGAGTTGCTTTTCACTATTCATCATACTGTCCACCTTTTATCAAACTGGCTAGTTTAAACTCTCATGCAAAAAATATCTTCTTACCATAGACTTTACTATCCACATTGTTTTTAATCTCACTCCTCGTAAAGATGCACTAACTCAATGACAATGTCAGGCTAAGCTTTTGCAATAAATTAATGAACAAAACAGCCCATGGAGTTTACTTCTTAATGGAGAGACATAATCAACAACAACAAAATATTACCTTAGAAAGTAATACGAGTGATAGAAGTGATAGAGCCACATAAAGCAGATGATGGCTGAGGGAGAGTAGAGTGTTAATTAAAATAATCATGATAGGCCTCCATAGGATTGTCGTACTTGAGTAAAATGTGGAAGAGGTGAGGGACAGAATAATCCAAGCAGAGACAAGGACTAGCGCAAGGACCCTAAGGTAAGAGCATGTACAATGTATATTCAAAGGTGATATTTAATATCAAATAAGTTACTAATAGAGATAAAACCTCTAAGTCATGATGCATGCAAGGTATGGCTACTGGGGTTCTGCATTGAATTTATTACGTCAGAGCTTTAGGCTTCTAGTCAAACCATAGATGTTCATATCTCTTTTCAATTAACTCTATTAATCCTCTTCTACTCTGGAAAGGAATCCAAAATTTTCAGCCACAGAAAAGCTATTCTGTCATGAACTCTTTCTGAAGATGGAAGACAAACAGAGAAAAATGACAGGATAGTCAAGGCGTATCCTGAATGTTTGAAGCAACAAAAGTAACAGAGTTGGAAAACACCAGCTCCAATTTAACAGTGATGATATCCTTTACCCAGAGACATTGATATTCCCCATATCATTCTTTTTATGTAAATCCTAAAAATATAAATAAACAGCAAACAAAATGCAAATTTTATAATTATTTTGCCTCCCTCTCAGACTCAATGATTAGCATGGGTTCAATTTTTAAAGAGATGAAAAGAACAGAAAGAATAATAAAAGATTGGGAGTTGTAAACAATAGCAAAACTAGGTACCTGAGGCAAAATCATTGAATTAGACATAAAGGAAAGCTTTGAGTTTCCAAGAAGTCTGTAAATGGAAAGTTTTAGGCTCTATCATTCTCACAATAGAATAATAAGAGCATTCTCTGCTATTAGCTTCAGCTTTTTTCTAAAAGTACCACTTTATAGATCTTATTATTCTCCCACAGATAATTTCTATGTCTAGTAAAACAGAGAACATTACAGAGGTATGACAATATTTTATTGCTCTTCAAAGGCTAAGAAAAGTATTTTTAAAAGTTCAATATTATAAATCAGTGACTGGCATAGAGTAAATATTCAATAAATGTCAGCACCATCTCAACGCCTTTTCTTCACTTGTTCTCATTTTATATGTGCAACTAATTATACAGTTATTTAGAGATTTCTAATGAGGCTCTCCCTTGTGCATTAAAAAATGGGTTGAAATAACATTTGATAGAAATATATTCCGTAAGTGGTTCTGTGTTACTGTCAATAGTGTACTGCTTCTGCCCCCTAGACACAGAGATGCAACACCTCTCAGAGGCTCACTTATTACCATATCTAATTAGTTTATTTACCTTAATTAAAATTTTGGCAGGTTTTATTCAAAACCTCACATTTTAACTACACAATAAGAAATTTATAGGTACTTATAGGAACACTGAAAAGCGTAGCTTGAGAAGAATATGAAACCACTAAGATAAAGACACCCCTTAAGGAGTAAGGAGATTAAGAAGTCTTAAAGCTAAAGGGTCTAGTCAAGGCTTCAATAGCTCACCATCAGCACCCCACCCTCCTCCACCAAGTAGTCCTTCACCCTGTCTGTGATAGGAAAAAAATGTTTAGATCAGTTATTTCAAGCAGTCATGAACTGTAGAGAAAGCACTGGAGTTTCAGTTATATGCCAAAAGATAAAACATCTTTTTAAATGCCCTTTCTTACTCACTAATTGCTTTATGTGTTTATTATTTAAAATGCCTACAATATAAAAAAAGTTTAGTAAAGAAGAAAGCAAATCATGAGAAAGGAAATAATATACTCAGGGTTAAGATTAGCAGTCAGAAATGCCCACTGTAAAGTCCTGAGTAGATGTAGAGATGTACTAAAATGTTGACTCTAAAATTCCTGGTGGTCAAAGCAATCAGCATAAAATTCAGAGATATAGCCTCTATAAGATTAGAGAGGCAGGGACAGAGGGGAGCCGGTGTTTGAAAGAGATATACCTTCTACTGATAACAGAGGCCTAATAGAAATGTCTCCTTTGGGATACTGTAAAGAAGAAGCTGTTCCATATATTGACTGATGTCCTCAATAACATTCACACAAAAGGAAAGCTAACAAGTTTCTTTTGATTGTTTCTTTTAACATCCAGAACAAAAGCTGGTGGTAAATGCTTATGTGCAATTCAGAAAGCAATTCTATCAGGGGCTAAGACATTGCTATCCAAGTATATAGTTCCTTGGTTGTCTCAAACCCAGATTTAGTCCATTGGGATCTAAGAGACAATAACCTTTTTAGGTGTAGAGAGTGCATTCATCATGATGGGAAGAATGTCTTTATTTCACTCTTTCAAAAGTTACAGGATTAAAAAAAAAAGTTAAGGTAATTCCCCAAATTAAGCTCCAATAGAAGTAATATCATACTTCTGTAAAGTATGTCAAACAGTATGATGGTTTAATGATCAGTGTTCCAAAAAGGGAATCACCATGAGAAATTGCTGTTTTGAATTTTTTCTTCCTGAGGCCAAAGCAGTAGTAGCATTTTTATCTGGCCATATTCTCTATCAAGGTTCACTTTGAAAACTTCAAAGGCCATATTTGGAAAAAGAAAATATTTCTCATTTTCATTCCTCTTCCCTTTGAGCCAGCATGTAAAAATGGCAATCCTTTTAATCCCAGAGAAAAATACTTTTAGACAAACTATGTAGGTGTTCTTTTTTTTCCTGGGAATATATTAAAAGTAATGTAGAAGAACTATTATAAGTAATGCATTGGCACAGTAAGGCATTAAAAACAGAACAGGTAGAAATCATCATAGTTCTCTACCAATTTAGACTTCTTACATTTAAGACATGACACATTAATGGAAGACTTTAGGGCAACAATAAAGTTAAATAATATACTCAAAGATAAAATGATCTAATTTTTCCTTTTAATAACAATTACTCTACATATTACTAGAGACTATAAAATAGTAATAGATCGATTTAGGATGCTGGCATCTTATATGAAATATATTCCCATTGTATATGAGTGCATTTTAGTTCCAATCTTTTTTTTTTTTTTTTCCTTTTCCAGCATCAAGGGACTGCTGCTTTGGGAATAAATGGGACACCTACATGAGGACCATAAAACACCGAGTTTTGGCAACCAAAATTTTCCATTCATCTTATGATTTCAGTGGTTTCATTCAACATTCTACCACCTCACTGAAAAGCAGGGCAATGGTGAGGAAACTACCAAGTGTTATCTTTGAACTAAGGAGTAACCTACTCTAAAGTGTCCTGCCATTAGTTACAGATAACCTAATATATGTTCCTGTATATTTTTATTATTATTTTTCCTGTTACAAAATCTTCAGAGAAAGAATTTCTTAGAGTAAATTTTTAATCTAAAATTCTCAAATTTGCTTTTTATTGCTACCAGTACCACCTTTCAGATAATTTTTAGTAGATTAGTATGTGACGTTTTACAAGTTTATATATTCTTATATAAGACAGAAATTTCCCAGGATGGTATTAGTATTATTGATATATCATGGCAAAACTGATTAGACAACATAAATCTGAATACCACTTTTATACATGAAGTAAATAGCCATGGATATAAAAATAATATTATTGGGCTTCCATAGATATTATCTTAAATATTCTTTATACTTATTAACAGATTTTTCTGAATACTTGACTCTATGTGCATTTTATATTAATATATAAACCAGATTAATCTAATTTCTCTAAATCCTAAGAAAATCTCCTAATAATATTCAAATTTTAGATTTTACAACTAGCCTGAATTTCAGATTCTGCAATTCCCAAATCACTGAAAATCAAAATGTTTTCTAACTTATGGCAAAATCTGATATGAACAGACTCTGATACTGTATATGCAGTCTTTATTAATCACACTTAGTTTGAATATTCATATATTTTGCTGCCAAAATATGTGCTCAACCAGATTCCTCAATGGATATAACATGTGCAATTTATTACCTTTCTTAAATGCAAAATATTCAGGCTTCTGTTCCCAGGGGATACTGGGCCTGGATAGATATATCACTGTGGGTAGACAGATACATTAAATGGACAAGTTGAATGTAAAATAAATGGAGTAATCATTTTAACCCACTGAATAAAATAATAATTTATGAAACCATACTGATATAAACAAATGCGTAAAGAGAGAGCTCTCCTTACAATAGGAAGCTAGTTCATATATGTATATATATTATAATATAGTATCATATATTGTATTGTATATATAATGTGTAGTTATAATTATATATATAAATAATATACATAATAATATGTAATGAATGTATGTATTATAAAAATATATACATATATAATTATAAAATCATCAATGGTTGATAATACTGGTGACTGAAGATTTGATGAGCATCAAGATTTTTAAATAGTTTCAAAATATCTTCTTACTATTCCTAAATTGATCACATAGGAAAATATAGTAAATTTATAGTGAAGAAACCTAGTAGACATCACCTTAACCATGTGACCAAATTTAATATCACCAATACTGAGACAAAAAAGAATCATTTTCCTCTTGATTTCATTTATTGAGAATAAAAGACAAAAAAAATCACTCAGAGTATTCTGTCACAAATGTATACAGTGAATTTGATTATGAAAAAAAATCATATCAGAGAAACTCATATTGAGGAATATTCTGCAAAATAACTGATCTTTATTTCTAAAAAAAAAAGAAAAATTCAAGTCAGGAAAGACAAAGGCTGAAGAAATGTGCCAGGTTACAGAAGAGACATGACAAGAAAATGCCATTCCAGCTCCTATAACTTTGATAGAGATGATTGGCAATGGAATTTATTCCAATCAAAAAGAAAGAAATAGTCCTGAATATTATCAAGTATATGAAAATGGTGCTAATTTTGAAGCAAATGAAATTAACTTTTAAGGGAAATAATTTAATAAGACAAGTTAAAAAGTGCCCTTCTATGGCCACTAATGGCTGGAAACGGTAGAAGAAAAAGAAGCAAATATGTGAACATAATGGAAGAAAATGAGAGACAATAAAAGAAAATGAAATACAGGCAATTATGGTGAGGAAAATAAAAGTCATCTAGAAATATTGAGTCCTAGATATCCAGGAAACAATTAAGTGAGTTACTGTAGTATGGTATAAACATAATTGGTTTTAGCCAATAGAAAAAACAGTTTGAAATAGTTAACATTTAAGAAAATTTAAATGACTCATTAGGAAGCAGAATATATAAAGTTTCGAAAAGTAAAGCAACTTTAAGTAAAAAGTGCATGTTTTGTGAGAAACAGATCAGATCCTTGAATAATTTAATGACTCAGAGTCCACATTTGGGTCTCAAGCACATTTTCCTGATAAGATACTTCAGTTGTGAAGGATTTTGCAATGTGCCCGTCATGTTAGTTTTATATATTTAAATAAATATAAATAAATAAATAAAGCATGAAAGAATGAAGGAGAAATTTTCTTCTGCAATGAAATATACATATATGCAATTAGCTATTACTTCTATATTTTTTGTCATTAATGATAATGACCATCCACCAAGCCAGAACTGGAGACTAACTCTTTTGTCTCCCAGAATCTCCTCATTAAATGAACCACTTGGACATGATTTTTCTTCTTTTCATTTATTGTTAAAATAATAATTCAAAATTTTATAGTTTATCTAGTAGATTAATTCCTTATTTTCTAAATTTCTTTTCTGATTCCTACTTGATTCTTATTAATTCATCATTTCATCTTTCACATTCCAGAAAGTCTTGTTTTTTCTTTAAAAAACTGTACTGATGCCCTCCCATTGCAAAAATTTCTTTAGTGGCTTCTCATTGCACGTGGAATGAGGTTCAATTCATTATCATTGCCTATAGTTTTGAATAAAAAAAAGTCAACACAGTTTTTAAAAAATTAAAATTCAGATGCTTGAAATTTTAGTTATCTTATAAGCCTTATATTTATACATGATCAGTGAACAGAGTTACATACTACTACAAATAATAATAATAACTATTATTATTATTATAGTTATTCATCTTGGCTTCAGTAGAGGGTGCTATTTCTGTAAAAAAAATGTAATTGGATTATAGATATTAAAATCACCAGATGGGGAACTGTGGTACTAGTAATGTTCTATCTTTTCTTTTTTTTAATGGCTTTATTGGAGTATAATTGCTTTATAATTGTGTGTTAGTTTCTGCTTTATAACAAAGTGAATCAGCTATACATATACATATATCCCCATATGTCCTCCCTCTTGTGTCTCCCTCCCACCCTCCCTATCCCACCCCTCTAAGTGGTCACAGAGCACCGAGCTGATCTCCCTGTGCTATGCAGCTGCTTCCCACTAGCTATCTATTTTACATTTGGTAGTATATATATGTCCATGCCACTCTCTCACTTCATCCCAGCTTACCCTTCCCTCTCCCCGTGTCCTCAAGTCCATTCTCTATGTCTGCATCTTTATTCCTGTCCTGTCCCTAGGTTCTTCATGTTCTATCTTTTGATCTGAGTGCTGGCTATATAGGTCAGTTCAGTTAGGGAAAAGCCATCAAGTGTAAAATTATGGTTTTTGCAATTTTTGGTATTATATAATTATAGTAAAAATGTTAACAACTGTTTGGAGATTTAGGGTAAAAGGTACAATAAAGAGGAGGGAAAAGGGATGAAAGAAAATATATATTAATATATTCTCATTTTAATTAAAAATCCCATGAAAGATCTAAATTTTCCATGTATGATTGTTAATTTAAGGTTAATTTATCTTAATGATTATCATGAGGTTCTTATAGTAGCACTTAAATTACACATAAAATATATAATCCTAATATAGCTATTTATTTTCTAATCAAGAGCATAAACCTTCCAAAAATTCCCTTCTACATCTTTATAGCTGAATTTATTTCTCTGATTTTTTTGTTTTTTTTCAAATCGTGTCCTTCAATACAGAAACCGATACTGCATTTATCCGTATTTATTTAGGTCTTTCCTCAGCCCTACTGCCAACCCATGTGTCTTATTCTTAGCTCAGTGAGCTGGCACTAGTTTTGTACCTCAAGATGTTTACTCTGGCTAATTTAGCTAGTGATCTTCTAATGTCTGGTGTTTGGCAATAAAGTCCCAGTTGGAGTTTTCAACCAACAGCAGTTTGTATTTAGTTTCTGAATCTCTGTTTTATAGTCTTAGTACCTTCCCTTCTACTACATGAAGACAATTGCTCCTAGGGACACCTGAACCTGAAATGAACTGAAAATATTTTACAGCTTTCAACTTGCCAGCAGTAGAAGAAATATTCATACCAATCCCAGCACTCTGAACAGCTGTTGCTATAAGGTGATGTTGCTAAAGAATCCCAAAATAGAACAAGGCAAATACCATCACTACAAGGTTTCCACTGTTTTGGAGATATCCAGCTGGAAACTTAATTGTAATTTAAACAGAGAATGCAGAAACAGCTTTCTTGCATCTATTCACCATAGTTTTATTGAATTGGATAATTTAATCAATAAGTCACAATACTCTCTAGTGCTGTGCTATGTAAAATTCTGGGAGCAGAGAAATTTGATCTTTGCTGCCTATTTCTTCCATCTTCCTGTATTGCATTCCTCTAGGATTTAGGTAATATATCTCCCATTCTAATTAAGTCTTTATACACATGCAATCTATTTTCTGTTCTTTGTGTTAGCACCCTACCTCCAAAAACCGCCAGGAACACTGCTGTGTTTATTCTTGTTTGCAGCATTAGGGCATACATACAGTGAAATGTGAGGTGTCTTGGTAAGAAGGTGTATTAGAGTTCTCCAGAGAAAAGAGAACCAAAAGACTATATGTATATACACAGGTATTCCTCGCTTTTTGAATGTTTGCTTTATGCCACTTTGTTTTTTTTTTTGTTTTTGTTTTTTTTTTT